>NC_040033.1:16094233-16291845 GCF_000972845.2 Larimichthys crocea | reverse complement strand
ATATATATATATATATATATATATATATATATATAATATATATATATATATATATATATATATATATAATATAATAAATTTTATAAACCTAGACAACTAGGAATTAGATATAGCAGTTCCTTATCACCAAGCAGGCTAAGGTCATGGATTCATGTCTGCCATATGCCACTGGGATAAGCAAGAATTTAAATAATCAACATGACTGAAATATCTGATTTACCAGGAAATATTACATTTGGAAAAGCTCTGACCTGTGGTGCGGTGGTGCAATGGGATTTAGTCTGATTCCTCATCTGCATCTTAGAAAAATTAGAGTAAAAACCTATCTCTCCTGCATTTCCTTGCTTGTGATAGTGAGCAAACTTTTACCTGTCTGTCTAGAGTACCTCTGTGTAGTGTTACATAATAACTAATGTCACAGTCTAATGTAATCACTGTAAAGTGGTTTAAACTGATGTAGTTTTTGTTGTTGCTGGTGTGTTTCTTTTCTTTAAGTGATTTATGATTTCTTTCAAGCAATAACTTGTATCAGATAGAACATAGAATAAACATAGAGCACAAAGTCGACCATTATACTGTAGATTCTGATATGTTTGTCTAGTTGAAAATAGTTGTGACTGAATCAAAACAATTGTAAAACAGCTGTATGGGTGCTAATAAAAAAAAGGTGTAACATTGTCAACGTACTGATCAAGCATACAAAAACAATGTGTCCTGATACGCTATTAAAGTTAAAAAAAACAGAGAGTTGAGTTTTTATGCTACAAAGCAATTACACTAAGTGCAAACTTGCTGTTATTCTATGTGGACTTCCTTGGGGTGTCTAGTCCAAATATATGCAGGTAAGGGGACTTTCTAATTTGTCTGTCTATATGTGTCAGCCCTGTGATAGACTGCTGATTGCTCCAGTTTTTTGCCCTGCCCCCTCCCAATGTGAGCAGAGGCAGGCAATCTTGCCTCTATCCTGTTGAGCTCAAGCAGGTTAGAGTAAAAATAAAGATGAATGAATGAATGGCTCAGTGTATCGACAAGCGGAATGATGACTAGTGAAGTATAACTGCAGACACTCTAAAAGGATCACTGAAGTGAAAAAAAAAACAGAAACCAATTTTAGAGAACGAAAACTACTCTCATACAAATTAAACCCAACATATTTTTGATCACCAAGCCTTTTTTTCTATTAACGAAAGGGCATCCAACAAAATGCTTCAGACTGTGCAGGGGGCTTTGGGATAATACCAAACCTTGACCTATGGGCTTACTGTGTATGTTAGCAGGCAATGAGATGTTGCACTTCTCTGACTGCCTGTTAACTAAGAGCCACCTGGGAGAAAATCTAGGTGTTAAACTGCAAAAAAGACCCTCAAGCCGAAATGGGAAATAGAATGAGACCTTCAGGGCAATAACCAGCAGTGTGTAGTAAAGGTCAGACCAGAGAAGCAAGAAAGAGAACAGCTTAGACAGACAGAGGGAATGGAAAGCCACTGGCACAGACTGTTCAAACCCACACAGAAAGAAAGCAAAAACTGAAAAACCTATTATGTCAAGCAAAGACAAAGGTAACAGATAGCTGAGAGAAAATGACAAGGCTCTCATGGAGCAGATTTGGAAAGAATGAAGCACTGTGAAGGCAGAGAAGCAGCTAGAGACATCAGATAAGTCCCAGAAAACAAGAGCACCTTAATGGATAACTTCAGGATTCTATTAGAGGAGAAGCACAATGACGCTGATGGATGAGAGACAGGACAAGGACAAATTACAGATAAAAATCTGATAATTGTGCACAGATGAGATTATAGTGGTGAGAAAAAGCATAGAGACATTGGAGAAAAATGGGTGAATTAAAAATAGAAAATGTTGAAGTTGGTGAAAGTACAAAATTGTTTGCCTCTGCATGTTTTCACTGAAGATTTTTCAACTTCAGACATTTTAGCATTGTTGCTTTGCGCTAACTGATAATTATTTTAAGAATTTTCTGGGCAAACAAAGCCTCTGAAGATAGTGTCAGCTATTTTTCTCAAGGAACCCAGTGTTATTTTGTTTTGTGAACAAAAGAAGCACAAAGAGTGCAACATGACACTTTGTCAAGAGCCGCCACCGTGTGTCTCAGCTAGAGATCTGTGGGATATTACAGAAGCCTCCTGAACAGATGCGTCCCTCTGTGACCCCACAATGTTAGTCTGTATTCAGCTGTGACATGCCTGCTGGGTGATAAACATGTGTTTTATAAACTATATCTTTTATGAATTTACAGTCCTTTGAACTATTGTACGTGGGCTGTCCTTAATTTTCTCCAAACAGCAAAATAAAACATGCAAGTACCCGATCCAACAGGGGTGAGCCAAGTGCTTCAAAAATCTGATATAAGCTACTGCAATTTTTCCAAATACGAATACTGCTGGTTTTGCAGCTCTGTATCTGTAGTCAGAGAAAAATTGCAGTTTTTTGCAAAGCACGAGCAGAACTGGCAGGCTACTTACTCACAGTTTAAGCCTATCACCATCTGAGCTCTTGGCTACAGAATGGTGAATTTACCTTTCCCCTTCTCCCCTCATGTATTTTTTATAACAATGTTAACATGTATATACTGTTTGATTTACAGTAGTAAGTCCCTGCAGGATGTTCTCTGTGTGTGAAGTTGACTTTGCTGTGAGAACCAAGGCTTACAGCTAGGCAACAGCTTTTAATGGAAGGAAATAACAAATTCACATGATGTTTTTTTTTTCTTGACATTGACAAAGTACACTTACTCACTTTCTTGCTAACAGATGAGAAGACTGATACCATGTCCCATTCTACTTAATAATGGAGGAAGCGTGTAAAAAGCTCAATAAATACTTACTACTGTTGTTTTATATATACATACACAATTTCAGTCAGTGTGACCTAAAATCTCACAAATGTCGCTGTATTAGTTTGAATAGCATCTTGATGAGCTCTGTTTGACAGTTTCACAATTAAAATAAAATGACTTTATACAACAATGTCTCTTTGTTAACTTTGATTTACAGTATCAAAATATAAATATTTATTTTTCAACTTTTATTCTTAATCTATGAGAGCCCTGAGAGGCGGACAAATGGAAGTAGCACAGAAACCTTTTTAGCCAACTTTTTGTTTCCTCTTAGATTGATCCAGTGACTGGACTTCACTATTAGACATAGAACTGGACCTTAGAGATTCACATCAAAAAGACCTGAAAATTTCTCGATGTTTGTTTTTATTGAAATGTTGTCAATCATTGTGAAGAACTCAGGTCCAAGAAAAAGTAGAAAACACCCATTCTGCAGAGAAATATTATATGGCAGAAAAGTAACTTTCTAAGCTGTGTTACATCAGATTTTTTAAACCATGTTCATTTGGCATGCGAAGGCTAAATCCATTTTCCCAGTACACCGGAGCAAATCAGAAGGAATGCAATAAATAAATAGACCAGATAGAGTCTTTCACTTCTTCCTTTAAACATGTCCTTGATTTTCAAGAACATTTTACACAACTGGCTCACAGTAAGCTTGTGTGGGTTTCTGATGCTCTTGTTTTCTTTATAAGCAAGTCTTCGCAGTAACGTGCTTTTCTATAAGCTCCCTTGAGGAGATCATTTTTGCAATGCCTTTGTGAATTCTGAAATGCATATCTTACAGCTGGTTGTCAGTACCCTTCAATCACATATCTCCCCCGAGGCCTTTTGAAACTGCCCAAAAGGATGTGTCTGATCAGGCTGCAGGGGATGAAAGCACTACAAGTGGATTAAGGTGAGTATCATCTGAATCTTTTCTATATTTTGATTTTAAATGTTTGATATATATTTGAGGCTGTTTTTTTATAGTCTTTTCCTGCAGTGCACACTGTAGTGTATTTTGTGTGTTTTATTATGATTGCATGATATAGTGTTACAGAGAAATCATTCTTATCTCAGTTATCATAAATCTTTAAGCACTGTCCAGCCCCAGTTGTGTCAGTGTTTTTTATGTAAGCGCATCATATCCTGAGGCAACAAATGTAAACTGCTGACAATTGGTACCCAGAAATGTCAACACATCTTGATACTGTGGTAGTGTTATTTCACATAATGATGGGTAAGCCTGGTGGACTTAAAAGCGGCACCAGTGGTTTTGCATGTTTTGGCTCATTAACTAAAATTGTTATATACTTTTACATCCTGTCCCTTTTCCAAAGCATACCCAAGTTTCTAGGATTATTTTCCTACCTGCAGACACCATTAGTATCAGTTAATTTAAATATCCCAAAACACAGTTTGCTTTAGATAGGCAATCCATCACAGCAAACAACTTGCTTTGTTGTTTATGGAAGTCAAAGAAATGTTATAGAACGTGATAAGCAGCTGTAACTGAGGCTTTTTAAAAACATTCCCAGACCTCGCACTGCAACCTTTTTTACGAATACGGTGTTTTTTTTTTTATCAAGTGACAACAGCACAGCAATGAGTTATGCTGTGTCAGAAAAACAAGTGACAGATTTTTTTCTGACAGCATAAACTCATTGCTGCAACCACATCATCCTGCTTATCAGCTGTTGGATGTCCAAGCTTAGTTGAATAGTATCTTGTTCACAAATGCCGCTCCACATGGTATAATGGCAAAAATAAGATCTTCAATGAATAGAAAGCAATGGCTGCCCAGAATAACTAATTCATTTTAAGTCAAAAACATGGACTTAAGAATAAACTCCATCATTAAAGCTGCACAAGTTCTGCATCATGCATTGTCAATAATAGAAGCCAGAGATGCGTCATGATTTTCAATAGAAAAGTTGGATTTAATTCAAAGATCTATCAAGAATTGCCTGTTTCTATAACTGAGTCTCATATGGTTAAGAGTGCTGTGTTAAGAGTCTGGGTGTGTAATAGTACTAATGGAATAAAGCTTTTTTGATACAGAGTTGCATGACTTGAAATTACTTGAATTCTCTAACTGGGTCCTTCATAGGATGCTGACTTCTTTGTGGTTTTCTTCTTGTTTCTCATTTGACTCCCATGCTACATTAAAATGCTTCCCTGGCGCCCTCATTATAAACTTCAAAAATACTTTTGATTGAGAAAAAAAAAAAAAACCAGCAGATAACTACCTGCACATTTTGTGACAATGCATAAGACTCCTCTTAAGACTCTGGATTTCATCACGTTTCCCCAAAAGCAATGCACATGCAATTAAGGCACTATTAATCTGGAAAATCCAAAATCTGTGTGGAGTATGGCTTGCACTACAAAATGTTGGGGCTCGGACGACAGGAACAATAAGTCTATGACGATCAGGGCAAAAATGCCAAAAAATAGAAGTGATGATCAAAAGACAGCACGGAATAGGGTAAGGTGAGCCCTGCCCGGCACCAGCATTTAACCTGAAGCAGCAGGGAAGGCAGGGGGGGACGGATCAAGTCGCTTCAGGGCCGTGGGTCAGCACGTACTCCTCGAGTGGACAGTAAGAGCTCTCCTTATAAAGCCTAAGGCTGTCCATGCCATGCCTGGGATTGATTCAACACGGCTGCCCAGCCATGACACAAAAAACTGCCACACAAAAACTCATCCATGGTTTATTCAGCAAGCTGCTAGCTCACAGCAGAGGCACATCTGCTTTTTTTTCTAGCGATGAAAGGACAATGATATTCGCATGGGATGTGTGAGTTCATCATACTAGGTTCTTCGTTATACACACACTGTCAAAGTGTTTGACAACACCGTTTCGCTCAGGATATGGTTATGAATATAAGGCAGCAGACTGGCTGCATGAGTGGCTTTAAGTGAAGGCAAATGTGCCTCAACAGCATTATTGTTAGAACAGTTATTTGAGTTAGGAGAACTATACAGACATCTAGAATCTATAAAGTCTGAACACAAATGTGTCTACGCATGGACACACTAACTATTTTGATATAGAAAGAGTCACTTATAGTGATGAACCTGCAGAGATTTATCAACTATTTTGCAGTTCCCTCAGCTTGCCAGAGCTGGCAACCATAAACACACAAAAGTCATGTTGTTGAACAGGATATTAGAATAGGCAACTACTTCAGCATTACCTTTTTGATTGTACAATTAAAGCAACAATACCCCAGGCTTAATGATGAATGCGCTAAAAATGTTTATGATTGTTTTCCCTTCCCATTTGTGTCTGTCTCTTCGTTGCTTTCTGTGGTTTGCTGGGTGTATCTGTGGAGGAATTGCTGGAATCAATGGTCCAATGGTCGAGGTCAGGAGGGAAGAAAGTGTTCAGGAACTGATGTCTTGTGCTGTATTATTTATTGTCGCTGATCAAGAAGAATTAGAGACACTCTAGTACATCAGAGTGCCTGAGTTGGTCCACATTCTGCCGAACTTGTGCTGGTGGAAAGATAACAAGATAACACCACAAACACACACGTCCAGATTAGTCAACAACAGCATCACAACTAATCATGGAGCTCACCATTAAGAGCTACGTAGCAGCACTTCCACGCCATTGTTTTCTGTTCAGGCAAGACAAGTAGAGCATGTAAGCTTGAGAAGCATTTAGCAGACAAGAAAAGTTTCCCATTGGTGAAAAAAAGAAAACTAAAAAGAGTGAATATTGGAGTTCACTGGATGTGTAGGCAGCTGTATGGTAACAAGCTCACAACCAGCGGTGATCATTTCTTGTCAGTGTTGTCGCTTCAACTTGTTGCCCCAATGGCCAAAAAAATCACTTATTGCAACAAAATCTGTTGCCTCTGTCAGCTGTCTGGTATGTGATTTCTGAACTACTGCCACATCAGTAATATTTTCTCTGATTTCTGGGGTTGTTTTCATGAATAGTGAAACAACAAGTCGATCTGGACCAACCTTGTGTAGGTCATTTAACTTGTGCCATAGCCATAATCTAGGCAAATATGCTCTTAAATCAGAACACAGAACATAACAAAACATAAAAGGCACCTTCTTCGTCAGTGATTTTCAATAATTCTTTTGTGATTCAAATCTGTCTGGGATTTTTGCCTGGATAATGGCAGACCTGTACTTTAATAATGTAACATTCTTGGAACTCCAAAACAGCTCATGTTTCAGAACAGACTTTTAGGTCTGCTCTCAAGCTTAAAATATGGTTGTGAAATACTTAAATTATTTAGACTTTATGAGCTTTTGATGTCTATCAAACCAAACTCTCTCAACATTATTCCAACAATAAAGGAGTCTGACAGTAAAGGTGACCTGAGGGCTAGTTGTTCTCCCAGTGAATCAGATTAAAGCTTTATGTATATGGGATGGAGGTGACCTAGCCTGGGGCTAAATGATCTGTGTGTCCCAAAGTGATTGTTATCCAGCAGCAAAGAGAACCTGTGTTGAACTATCATTCGCATGAATTTCAGCTGAGCCCACAAGCAGAGTAGAGCAGCTAAAACAGGAAAGAATATACAAAAATAAAACAAAAATGAAACTCTTCCCTAGAGTTTTTTCAGCATTCCTGCGAACTATGGACCACTAATGACAAAGGCGAAGCAAGAAATAAGCTTGCATACTGCCACACCATTCTGCCATATTGCTTGGGGGATTCTGAATCCATAATGATGCAACACTGTGTGGCATGCCATTATAACTGTAGCATTTTCATGTTTTTATCGCAAATTAGAACTAGCCTGCTGCTCTCACACAGCTGTTGTATGTGAGGTGTCGTCAGAGAGACTGTAAGCATAGCAGTATGCTATGAGTTCAATCAGTTCTTACTTTTTCATGCACTCCTAAGGATTGTCAGTAGTAGGAAAGCACAGGCAAAGACAAAGCGTTAGCCTAAAGCAAAGCCAAGCCTGCCTCAGAAAAGAACGATGGAAAAAGTCTCTTCTTACATGTATTTTTCTTATGCTCCTACCTTTTTTATGTATAATGTGGATGGGCTAGGCGTAGCGTGGGTGATTTATTAGCTTGGACCACAAGAGACTAGCTCTTTGAAAACCATGACTGTATGAGCTAGCAACTCCTTGAAACCTCTGATGAATGAATCTAATGCCTGCCATGTTGTTGTGTTTAGATAAAGGTTGTGCTTCTCTATGTATGTTCTAACACTGGTAACCTTGGTACACATGATATACAAGTCTTTCAACAACCCATTTGAATAATCTCTCATAGATGATTTAGTAATAGCACTTAAGAAAAAGAACACAGTTTTCTCCCAGCCAGATGTATCAGCCCTATCAGATTTATTTGTATAGAGGCAGCACCAAGGTTTTGGTTTGTAGTGTGCTATTTACGTTAGCCGGGGGAAGGATGAGATGAAATTTGAGTTGCAGCCTCAACACCCTGACATGCATAAAAAACACAAGTATATTCTTTCTTTCCCCCCTCTGCATATATTTCTGTCTCTATCCAAGCCTCAGCTGTTTAGAGCATGATAAGGCGGCATGAAACCAGAGAGTAATGATTTTCCTACATTCGAGGTATTGCTTGTGTCTTTTATAGTTGACCCAAAATGTCACTGCAGCCCATGAAATCTATCAGTCATTCCAATCCTCATGTATAGATTATGTTAGGGAGGGAAGTCCTTCCCTTCTCCTTATAGGCTCATAAAGGTCTGGGAGACGAGGGATGCCCATTGAGGGAAGTGGGTGGCGCTTTCAGATAACGTGCATGCTGACTCGATTGACTGTTCGATTAACCCTGTCCCCAGACCCTTCCTGCACCTTGTGCTCAGTCAACCAGTATTGTAGTGTGATCTTTCCTGGAATGTTCAATATGCAACATAGCAATACGTACAAATATAAAACCACATTGTATTTTTCTTCATAAATGCTAAGTGCAAGCTTACAAAAGGATAAAGAATGGAATAATGGCCAGAGAAAAAGAGCGCAGACGAGCATAGAGGGGTAAAAGTGTTGAAAAATACAAAGATAGAGAGATAATGCAGTGTTTACTTGGGTATTTTCTTGATAAATTAGGCCATGGTGGTGTGGTGTGGGCTCATTTGTTTATTGTCATGCCCTTTACTTGTGTAATTAAGACCTCTGCTCGCTCTGCCTGCAGTACAACTCCTTCACTGCACTCTTGATGTCAATGAAAACAGTATTCTGGTTAATGCAAGGAGCATACAATGAAAGGAAGTTCAGTGTAGGCTGATATAAAGTGGTATAGTCCTTTATAACTGTCAAAAGCAAGATATATCTGTTATTCCTGTTTCTATTTAAAATGCCACCAACATAGCAAGAAGGAACTATCCTTAGTGGACTGGTGTAACGTTAGCTGACACTTTACCCATGTGACTTACAAATGAAAGAAATCAGGGTAAGGGGTCAGCGCTTTGCTCAGGGATCTTGCTCAGGGACCCTGTCTGTCCATGGACATTGATTGTTGCAATATTAAACCGGGAACCCTTCAGGCTACAGATCACTCAAGGCTGCAAAAAAATTGTGGGGGGATAACTGATGAAAGTACGAAAACATTAAAAACAAACTGTTTAGAAAAAAAAAAAAAGGCTCACCCATTTTTCGAACCATGTACTGTAAAATGCTGCTGATATTTTTGGAAATGAAGGCAGTTAACCTTATAAGCTGAATAAGGCAGGTGGTTCCATAGGAATAAGGCCTTTAAAGACCTCACAATCAACTGTTGGTTTTCAGCCAAGGCGTAACTTGAAAAGTTTAATGGTGCATTTAAACGCCTGCTGATCAAAGGCACATACTGTTTAAAGGGTCTGAAATCCCCAGAAAACTTGTAAAACTGCAACACAGTAAGGCCCTACCAATTGTACACAAAAGTATCTTAAGCTGTACCTAAAATTAAAATAGAAAACCTGTAGCAACAGCATAAGGGGACATCCAAAACTGGGAGTGATTTGAACCATGTATTAAAAGCCACTGATGTATCTCACACGGCGGTCCTTCTGTCTACCGTCCGCTTTTAAGTTTTAAGAAGCCTGGATCAGCAATAGAGGTCAGAACCTCGTTTCATTCAAGCACAAACGTAAATGATCAAACCAGTATTGCAATCGTTTCACATGGGCTGATAAACCAACTCACATTTTCACAGCAGAGTCAGAAATGTATTTGCGCACCAGCACATGAGCACATGAACCTGGTTAATTTGTGGCCAAACACTTGACACATTGGAGGGAACGTATACAAAACTGAAACACCAATGTGCAGCAGAAAACATAAAAGCCTTCTTTTGCAGATGACTGACAGACAAATGTCGGTTTAAAAATGTGCCATTGTAGTACTGTAAAGAGGTGCATAATGGGTCTTTAAAATGATGATTTAAATGAACAGATTCTCTTCAGAGTACTGTGAAAATCCAAGGAAAACATCAAATTCTGAAGTCCCAAACACAAAAAAAACGGACCTGTCAGTTATTTGAAGCTATAAAAGGAGTTCAAAATCCCTGCTACTCACATGGTAAATGTGTACGTGCATGGGTATTCGAGCATGAGGGCTGTGAAGAGAAACTTTTAGCAAGGGAAGATGCTGTAACTGGCTATAAATCCACCAACATGTCTTTTATTGATGTTGTGAGGTGATGACCTGAGTAGTTGATCCATATAGGTTGTTATGGAGATTTTCAGTGTCGCTATACTGTTTATGAAGATGTTTTTTTTTGGCGCTCTCTAGGCAAAGAGCTCTAGGGATGGTGGATGTTGATCTAGCAGTCATTTGTTGGGGGCGCAACTTTTGATACAGACTGGAAATACCCTAACACGATTGTTATTGATTGCCAGTAGTACTTGTAACAGGTCACGAGAAGAATTCGGAATGAATCTTTTGGCGGTGGGGGTGAAAAAAAATTTCCCCCCGACCCCTTTTGACCTTTGATAAATAAAAGCTTCATTTTTCCCTGTGAAAGACTCTCAACCTAATACCTTGATGGATTCGCACATTCATTGTACAATGGTATAGTACTAACTCAGTTGCAATGTTTCACTTGACTCGCCCTAGCATCATGAGGTTGATATGTGTTTGGTTTGTTTCAGTGTAAGGCACCCGCAACTATTGGATGGATTTGCTTAGTCATTTAGCGGATGCGTTAGCGAAAGACAACTTTACAAAAGGAAAAGATCAGGGTACAGTGCGGCAATGACATATTAGTGAAGCATAAGTACTCGGCTTAGATAAGACAATCAAGTGACAGTCTCAAGAGCGGGAAGAGTCAGAATGTCCAGATGATTGTAATAAGGAATTAATGAATAACTTACTTAATCTAGCACCAATGATCAAGTCAAATATCCACTACTCTACATCTAATCCCAATCAGGCCCCTAGCTGTAGGATGTGCTATTTACAACTCCATAAGCTAAGATGGGTTGAGTGAAGTCATGAAAACATTATGCCTGCTAAATGTCAGCTTTAGCGCTGATGTAAGCATTTAACGAAAAAATAGTCCGCCCCTTTTGTTTTTTTGCACCAAAGAATTATCTGCAATTAAAAAAAATAAAAAAACTTTTTACAAGAGACATGTTTCTCCACACAAGCCATTCTATTTATCATACATGCAGCCGTAAGTATGCTGAGCCTACACAGGACTTCGTACGGATGACTTGTGCTTTGTACTTAAAGCATTGCACTTTCTGCACCACTAATTTTAGTAAATGTTAAGGTTTTTTTCGAGTTAGATGAAATTATGATTGTTTAATAGCCATGAATAAACGGTGCTGCTATGGCCTGCATCTGTTTATCAAAGTACCATGTAAAAAACAAAAATGCGTCTTCGCCACCTGTTTTTGTAAATTGAACAAATGGGTACAAGTCGAACACTGGGTTCCTTTGGTGCGTCTTACGTTTTCTCACTATAAACAAAAACTTGTCCATCACTGTAGCAACAGAGGGCCAGAAAAGTAATAAGAGAAAATAGTGGAACATCAGGAAATGCAATATAAGTAATCAGATAGTTTGGAATAAAAATGTGCTACCTGAGAAAGGAAATTACACACTTCATCAGAAATAAGATCTGAATGTATTGAAGATCCCAGATTGGTGATAGATCCCAGTGCAGAGACCAAGGGGCGATTTTCACTTTAAGCCAAGTCGTCCATGATGCTGTCAGACCCACCTGCCGTGTCCATTCACACATATGTTTCCATCCCTCTCACTAATGCCCGAGAGAATTAGGGCAATGGGAGATGTCCTTTGAACCCAGACAGGAATTATTTCCTGTTGACGCAGTAGGTAGATCAAAGATTTGAAAGATTTTTTTTATGACGAAAAGCAAGCGTGTATGGGTACAATGTTCTGTATAGTGCTGAATTGATCCTTTATTCAGCCCTATCCCTTTCTTCCTCTGACTCCAGCATCATCACAGTTTTGATTACACTTGTGGCACGGGTGCGGGGGCAAAGGGGGGGTGAGACCTGGACAGATATGGAGGTAAAGAAATGCGAGAACAAGAGTGAGCTGTTATCCTTGTACAAGAGAGGCAGGGTAGTTTTTTAGGACAGCCAAAGAGTGTGCTATGTTTCGCTATAAGAATTTATGTGAAAAATTGTACAGCCAAATGCTCCACCTTGTCAGATGGTAAATAAGAACGGGCGACTAAGGACTTGTACAGTAGGCATTAATAATAATTTCGTAGCCAAGCACATCCAGCCAATCATTCACACGAACCGAACAGCAGTCCCTGCAATTCAATGGAATGCGGAGTAATTCCAACCAGGTTTTAATACAGCATCTGTTCTTCGTGTTGATCTTGACTATGTCGTTCGATATGGAAAGTCAGAGTGGATGCACACAAGTAGGAATTGTAGAGGCGATGTCAAAATCTCCCATGTTTGCCAAACTGTCCCTGCCAATAAGCCGTAAATACTGTCCAATGTTTGGTAATCCTTTTTTGTAAGCCAAAGTCACACATATAAAAACCCAGTGTCACTTTCTCTGTGTCTACATTCTTTAATTTGTCAGTCAAGGACATCGGTCTTCCTCACACCTTCTTGTTGCAGGTTCGAATCACGTCTGTTTGCCTCCATCAACAAATATTAAATAGCAGGCCTTGAAATGCATACTGTAGTGTAGGCAAGGAAAATAGAATTATTTGACGTTGGTTCTGTTTGATGGCACTGTCGACACCTGCGATACGACAGTGTATCCTCCAAGCTAGTTCATGTTTTTTCAAGCGTACTGCAGTGCAATTCGCCTTCAGGCATAAATTACAGCGAAAAGTTGTTCACTATGTGAGCCGGTGCTTTAATGCCGTATGAGAACCTGCACGCATCAAGTGCATAGCGATTGACTGATGAAAATAGATAAAAATAAAATCTGAATGGAAAATGTGAATGAAAATATTTTTGCACCACAAGAAAGAGCAAAAGCCAAGAAAGACAAAACATCTTACATGTGGCAAATCCTTATTTTGACTCTTACCAGTGCTGCGGTAAAGACATTCCAATACTGCGATGTGACAGGAGGCAAGAAGAATTGTGATTAGCGATAACAGTAAGGGATACTCGTCCTTGCCTAATTCCTCTGAGGATGAATGAGGATGACAAAGAGAAAAAAAAAAAACAATACAATCTGTGTGATGCAACGTGCTTTCAAATCTTTTGTGTATTCCCTGAGTAGACATAGTAAAATGTCGACAGTGACAACAAATACCAGCTCAGAAGCGCGATCACATAAGGCTCTCTCCTAAAGTGTCATCTGCACAATTAGTAGGCCTACTTGTATTAAAAGCAATTTTCACTGTTTATAATTTTAAAGGATGCAGTGTTTATATATTTAGAATGTATTACAATATTCAGACAATTTATAGAATGCAGTATTTATTATAAAAATCATCAAAAGAGAAAATTGCATCAATGGTACAAAACTAGACTAATTGCCTCCCATGTAGAGCTAGTGGTCCGAATCAGGTATGAGTTACCTGGCCAACATGTCCTTGTATTCTATTGGCAGTGTTTGAGCTGGTTCTCTGCTATTCTGTATTCCCTCTCTATTTTCTGCCTGTGAGCTCCATCAATGTGTCCTCCCTTGCCTTAGCTCTTTGGTAAACCATGGGCCTTGGTGCGAGCACACATGAATGTAAATTAGCTCTCGGAAAACCACAGATTTCTAACCGTACTCGATTTTTTGATACCGCAATGATTATACACCTCAAGCAGCTACACTACCAGACAATAAACGACACACAATTTGTTAGAAACTGACACAGATCCCTTTTAAGTCCTTGTTCTTCCTTTGCACTGGTAGGTAACAGTACAGTATAGCATGCCACATCAGCTACTTATCACACATGCATACAATTGTCTTGTCAATTTTTTATGCGCTGGACAGAAAGTTGTAACTCGGACGTGGTGAATGCTGTGTTACTACAGAATCAAATATTTCATTTACAATAAAAACAAAACATAGCAAAAAGAAAGACTGTCTAGCTTTTTAATGTATATCCATTCTATATTATGCAATCATAAAATCGATATTTATCAGTTATTAACACGATGTTTGAAGATAATATAGAAAAAAACAGATACAGACAGACTAAATAGATGTTGGGTTTTGCCGTATCGTCAGCACAGAAGGTAAGCCTGTAATTTGCATATGTAAGAAACGACTTTCTAAGCGCTGTTGGTATGCTGTGACACGGGTTGTCACAAATTAAATGTGGTTCAAAGCTATTACAACCAGAGGGTCAATGGATTTGTGGCTTGGGAAGGCTCGCCTAAAACAAATTTGGCAGTCATGTTTGGACTCTGGAAACATAACCAAGTGCATGTAGGATGTTTGCCTATCTCTGCATGTGGGAGGAGCAGGCTGAAAACTGCAGGCTGGAAGCAATGCAGGCACCAAAGGGGCACATTATTTAGAGATTGGAGTGCTGCTAAAAACGCAGAATGTAGATGAGAGGAATGTCATAAAACCTAAACATACACCCTACAATGAGAGGTATTTAATTTTTTGCTTTCTACAGTGGGCGTTGATTCGTCGCTAATCAATCAAATTGAAAGACCACATCATTATGATATCAGCCTCATGAAATGAAATACCCGGGTTATCATACCGATTGTATGGGCAATCTTTTTTCCTGCAATACGACCATTTAAGGTATTTACAGTCTGTATATATGTTTCGAATAGACTTATTCTTTGTCCACTTTTCCCAGCTTGAAGTCAAGCTGCCTTCAAACAGATAGGCGGGAGTAACAGAAAATGATGCAGCATGTAGCATGTAAAGTTTTTTTCTGCTTTATATCGGGTCTACTTGTACTTGTTCACTATTTGCACTAGCCATAGCTAAGATTGTTAATTGTTAAGCACTGCTAATTCCACCTTAAACATTTTTGCGGCTGCATGCTTTAGATATAAAAGCGATCGAATAGGAAGAACAATAAGATCATTGGGGAACGCCACAGAAATGTGTACTTTATCACAATATCATTGATTCGATTGGAAAATAATATAGCACTATACATTTGTCTCATATAGAGCAAGACACACTGTAAAGTGTTTTTTTATTCCTCTTTGTCCTAGTGGCATATGTGTCTATTTTGACCTTAATTCTGTGATCTTGTATTGTGATTGTTTCTAATGAGGGTGTCACTGAATACCTGTGGGAAGTTAATAAAGGGGCGGTCCACTCAAATTGTTATCACAAAGCTCAGCCGGCCTTTAGTGTTTGGCAGAACTGAATTGATGAGTTCGGATCAAGAGGATTCACTAGGTGGCATTCAGTCATGCACTGAATGCTAAAGAACAGGCATTTATCGGGGAAGAGTGGTGAGGTGTAAGCAAGAACAACTCAAACAGCCTTTATATGCAGTTTTGTTCAACTTGCTCAAATGAACGGGTACAAGTGCTTATGTTGGAGACAGAGGACCAAGAGATAGAGTGTTTCCTTGCACACCCCTTGACCGCTATAGAGGGGGGGCGGTGGAGAAAGAGCATCACAGGTCTCAAGGTGATTGGACACTTTTGGCTGGAAGTCAAAGCATTTAAAGATTATGGAGCGATAGCAATCCAAAGAATTAGCACAGATGCCATGTGGGCTACTCAGGCCGGTTTTAGCTATGGGCAATGTGGGCGACCGCCCAGGGCGCAGTCTCCGTGAGGGCTTTAAGTTAATGCCTCTTATACACCCATTCACACACACACTAATATATCTGGGAAACAAAGCTCTACTTTGCCACATCCAAAATGGCGGCCGCCACCGGAAGTAAACAAAACCGCGTTAATTGCGTAAATTTTTTTTAACGCGTTAATTCTTTAAAATTAATCGACAAAATTAACGCGTTAATTTTGACAGCACTAATAATTTTATAAACCTAGACAACTAGGAATTAGATATAGCAGTTCCTTAATCACCTAAGCAGGCTAAGGTCATGGATTCATGTCTGCCATATGCCACTGGGATAAGCAAGAATTTAAATAATTCAACATGACTGAAATTATCTGATTTTACCAGGAAATATTACATTTAGGAAAAGCTCTGACCTTGTGGTGCGGTGGTGCAATGGGATTTTAGTCTGATTCCTCATCTGCATCTTAGAAAAGATTAGAGTAATAAACCTATCTCTCCTGCATTTCCTGCTTGTGATAGTGAGCAAACCTTTACTCTGTCTGTCTGAAGTACCTCTGTGTAGTGTTACATAATAACTAATGTCACAGTCTAATGTAATCACTGTAAAGTGGTTAAACTGATGTAGTTTTGTTGTTGCTGGTGTGTTTTTTTCTTTTTCTTTAATTGATTTATGATTTTGTTTTCAGCAATAACTTGTATCAGATAGAACATAGAATAAACATAGAGCACATAAGCCGACCATTATACTGTAGATTCTGATATGTTTGTCTAGTTGAAAATAGTATTGTGACTGAATCAAAACAATGTGTAAAACAGCTGTATGGGGGCTTGATATAAAAAGAGGTGTAACATTGTCAACCGTACTGATCCAGCATACAAAACAATGTGTCCTGATACCGCTATTAAAGTTAAAACAAACAGAGAGTTGAGTTTTTATGCTACAAAGCAATTACACTAAGTGCAAACTTTGCGTGTTATTCCTATGTGGACTTCCTTTGGGTGTCTAGTCCAAATATATGCAGGTAAGGGGACTTTCTAATTTGTCTGTCTATATGTGTCAGCCCTGTGATAGACTGCTGATTGCTCCAGGTTTTTGCCCTGCCTCTCCCAATGTGAGCAGAGGCAGGCAATCTTGCCCTCTATCCTGTTGAGCTCAAGCAGGTTAGAGTAAAAATAAAGATGAATGAATGAATGGCTCAGTGTACTGACAAGCTTGGAATGATGACTAGTGAAGTATAACTGCAGACACTCTAAAAGGATCACTGAAGTGAAAAAAAAAACAGAAACCAATTTTAGAGACGAAAACTACTCTCATTACTCAAATTAAACCCAACATATTTTTGAGTCACCAAGCCTTTTTTTCTATTAACGAAAGCGGCATCCAACAAAATGCTTCAGACTGTGCAGTAGGGCTTTGGGATGAAATCCAAGACCTTGACCTATGGGCTTACTGTGTATGTTAGCAGGCAATGAGATGTTGCACTTCTCTGACTGCCTTGTTAACTAAGAGCCACCTGGGAGAAAATCTAGGTGTTAAACTGCAAGAAAAGACCCTCAAGCCGAAATGAGGAAATAGAAATGACCTTCAGGGCAATAACCAGCAGTGTGTAGTAAAGGTCAGACTCAGAGAAGCAAGAAAGTAGAACAGCTTAGACAGACAGAGGGAAGTGAAAGCCACTGGCACAGACTGTTCAAACCCACACAGAAAGAAAGCAAAAACTGAAAACCATGCATTATGTCAAGCAAAGACAAAGGTAACAGATAGCTGAGAGAAAATGACAAGGCTCTCATGGAAGCAGATTTGGAAAGAATGAAGCACCTGTGAAGGCAGAGAAGCAGCTAGAGACATCAGATAAGTCCCAGAAAAACAAGAGCACCTTAATGGATAACTTCAGGATTCTATTAGAGGAGAAGCACAATGACGCTGATGGGATGAGAGACAGGACAAGGACAAATTACAGATAAAAATCGATAATTGTGCACAGATGAGATTATAGTGGTGAAGAAAAAGCATAGAGACAATTGGAGGAAAACTGGGTGAATTAAAAATAGAAAATGTTGAAGTTGGTGAAAGTACAAAATTGTTGCCTCTGCATGTTTCACTGAAGATTTTTCAACTTCAGACATTTTTAGCATTGTTGCTTTGCGCTAACTGATAATTATTTTAAGAATTTTCTGGGCAAACAAAGCCTCTGAAGATAGTGTCAGCTATTTTTCTCAAGGAACCCAGTGTTATTTTGTTTTGTGAACAAAAGAAGCACAAAGAGTGCAACATGACACTTTGTCAAGAGCCGGCCACCCGTGTGTCTCAGCTAGAGATCTGTGGAGATATTACAGAAGCCTCCTGAACAGATGGCTCCCTCTGTGACCCCACAATGTTAGTCTGTATTCAGCTGTGACATGCCTGCTGCTGTGATAAACATGTGTTTTATAACACTATATCTTTTATTGAATTTACAGTCCTTTGAAACTATTGTACGTGGGCTGTCCTTAATTTTCTCCAAACAGCAAAATAAAACATGCAAGTATCCCATCCAACAGGGGTGAGCCAAGTGCTTCAAAAATCTGATATAAGCTACTGCAATTTTTCCAAATACGAATACTGCTGGTTTTGCAGATCCTGTATCTGTAGTCAGAGAAATATATTGCAGTTTTTTGCAAAGCACGAGCAGAACTGGCAGGCTACTTACTCACAGTTTAAGCCTATCACCATCTGAGCTCTTGGCTACAGAATTGTGAATTTACCTTTCCCCTTCTCCCCTCATGTATTTTTTATAACAATGTTTAACATGTATTATACTGTTTGATTTACAGTAGTAAGTCCACTGCAGGATGTTCTCTGTGTGGAGTTGACTTTGCTGTGAGAACCAAGGCTTACAGCTAGGCAACAGCTTTTTAATGGAAGGAAATAACAAATTCACATGATGTTTTTTTTTTCTTGACATTGACAAAAGTACACTTACTCACTTTCTTGCTAACAGATGAGAAGACTGATACCATGTCCCATTCTACTTAATGATGGAGGAAGCTGTAAAAAGCTCAATAAATACTTACTACTGTTGTTTTATATTATACATACACAATTTCAGTCAGTGTGACCTAAAATCTCACAAATGTCGCTGATTAGTTTGAATAGCATCTTGTAATGAGCTCTGTTTGACAAGTTCACAATTAAAATAAAATGACTTTTACAACAATTGTCTTCTTTGTTAACTTTGATTTACAAGTATCAAAATAATAAATATTTATTTTTCAACTTTTATTCTTAATCTAATGAGAGCCCTTGAGAGGCTGACAAATGGAAGTAGCACAGAAACCATTTTTAGCCAACTTTTGTTTCCTCTTAGATTGACTTTCAGTGACTGGACTTCACTATTAGACATAGAACTGGACCTTAGAGATCCATCTATCATAAAAGACCTGAAAGAATTTCTCAGATGTTTGTTTTATTTGAAATGTTGTCAATCATTGTGAGAGAATCTCAGGTCCAAAGAAAAAGTATGAAACAACCGCATCTGCAGAGAAATATTATATGCAGAAAAAGTAACTTTCTAAGCTGTGTTACATCAGTATTTTTAAACCATGTTCATTTTGGCATGCAGAAGGCTATAATCATCATTTTCCCAGTACACCGGAGCAAATCAGAAGGAATGCAATAAATAAATAGACCAGATAGAGTCATTCACTTCTTCCTTTAACATGTCTCTGATTTTCAAGAACATTTTACACAACTGGCTCACACAGTAAGCTTGTGTGGGTTTCGATGCTCTTGTTTTCTTTATAAGCAAGTCTTCGCAGTAACGTGCTTTTCTATAAGCTCCCTTGAGGAGATCATTTTTGCAATGCCTTTGTTGAATTCTGAAATGCATATCTTACAGCTGTTTGTCAGTCTACCCTTCAATCACATATCTCCCCCCGAGGCCTTTTGAAACTGCCCAAAAGGATGTGTCTGATCAGGCTGCAGGGGATGAAAGCACCTACAAGTGGATTAAGGTGAGTATCATCTGAATCTTTTCTATATTTTGATTTTAAATGTTGATATATATTTGAGGCTGTTTTTTATAGTCTTTTCCTGCAGTGCACACTGTAGTGTATTTGGTGTTTTATTATGATTGCATGATATAGTCGTTACAGAGAAAATCATTCTTATCTCAGTTATCATAAATCTTTAAGCACTGTCCATCCCCAGTTGTGGTCAGTGTTTTTATGTAAGCGCATCATATCCTGAGGCAACAAATGTAAACTGCTGACCAATGGTTTACCAGAAATGTCAACACATCTTGATACTGTGGTAGTGTTATTTCCACTAATGATGGGTAAGCCTGGTGGACTTAAAAGCGGCACCAGTGGTTTTGCATGTTTTGGCTCATTAACTACAAATTGTATATACTTTACATTCCTGTCAACCCTTTTCCAAAGCATACCCCAAGTTTCTAGGATTTATTTCCTACCTGCCAGACAGCCATTAGTATCAGTTAATTTAAATATCCCAAAAACACAGTTTGCTTTAGATAGGCAATCCATCACAGCAAACAACTTGCTTTTGTTTTTATGGAAGTCAAAGAAATGTTATAGAACGTGATAATGCAGCTGTAAACTGAGGCTTTTTTAAAAATACATTCCCAGACCTCTGCACTGCAACCTTTTTTACGAATACGTGTTTTTTTTTTATCAGTGACAAACAGCACAGCAATGAGTTTATGCTGTCAGAAAAACAAGTGACAGACTTGTTTTTCTGACAGCATAAACTCATTGCTGCACCACATCATCCTGCTTATCAGCTGTTGGATGTCCAAGCTTAGTTGAATAGTATCTTGTTCACAAATGCCGCTCCACATGGTATAATGGCAAAAATAAGATCTTCAATGAATAGAAAGCAATGGCTGCCCAGATGATACTTAATTCATTTTAAGTCAAACAATGGACTTAAGAATAAACTCCATTCATTAAAGCTGCACAAGTTATGCCATCATGCATTGTCATATAATAGAAGCCAGAGATGCGTCATGATTTTCAATAGAAAAGTTGGATTTAATTCAAAGATCTATCAAGAATTGCCTGTTTCTATAACTGAGTCTCATAGTGTTAAGAGTGCTGTGTTAAGAGTATCTGTGTGTGTAATAGTACTAATGGAATAAAGCTTTTTTGATACAGAGTTGCATGACTTGAAATTACTTGAAATTCTCTAACTGGGTCCTTCATATGATGCTGACTTCTTTGTGGTTTTTCTTCTGTTTCTCATTTGATCCCCATTGCTACATTAAAATTGCTTCCCTGGCGCCCTCATTATAAACTTCAAAAATACTTTTGATTGAGAAAAAAAAAAAAAAAAGCCAGCAGATGAACTATCCTGCACATTTTGTGAACATGCATAAGACTTCTCTTAAGATTTCTCTGGATTTCATCACGCTTTCCCCAAAAAGTCAACATGCAATTAAGGCACTATTATATTTCTGGAAAATCCATAAATCTTGCTTGGAGTATGCTTTTTGCACTACAAAAATGTTTGGGGCTGCTGATCGACAGGACTACTTTATAAGTTCTACTGAGTTCATGGCAAAAATGCCAAAAATATAGAAGTGATGATCAATAAGACAGCACTGATTAGTATGGTAATGTTAGCCCTTGCCTCTGCATCTCAGCATTTTACCTGAAGCTAGTCAGTTTGAAGGCTAATGTGGGGATCTGATTCAAGTCGCTTCAGTGCCGTTGTCAGCACTGTTACTCCTCTAGGTTTGACAGTAAGAGCTCTCCTTATAATAGCCTAAGGCTGTTCCATGCCTGGGGGGATTGATTCAACACTGCTGTCCCCAGCCATGACACAAAAAACTGTCCACACATTTAAACTCATCCATGGTTTATTCAGCAAGCTGCTAGCTCACAGCAGAGGCACATTGCTGTTTTTTTTCTAGCAGATGAAAGGACAATGATATCTCAGTGGGATGTGGGAGTTCATCATACTAGGTTCTTGTACTTGACACACTGTCAAAGTGTTTGACACACGTTTCCAGTCAGGATATGGTTATGAATATTAAGGCCAGCAGACTGGTGCATGAGTGGCTTTAAGTGAAGGCAAATGTGCCTCAACAGCATTATTGTTAGAACAGTTAGTTTGAGTTAGGAGAACATACAAAGACATCTAGAATCTATAAAGTATGATACACTTAAATGTGTCTAGCAATGGACCACATAACTATTTGTATATAGAAAGAGTCACTTATAGTGATGAACCTGCAGAGAATTATCAACTATTTTTGCAGTTCCCTTCAGCTTGGCAGAGCTGGCAACCATAACACACAAAAAGTCATGGTGTTGAACAGGATATTAGAATAGGCAACTACTTCAGCATTAGACCTTTTTGATTGTACAATTAAAAGCAACAATATACCCCAGGCTTAATGATGAAATTGCCTACCTAATGTTTATGATTGTTTTCCCTTCCCATTTGTGTCTCTTTTCGTTGCTTTCTGTGAGTTGCTGGGTGTATCTGTGGAGAAATTGCTGGAATCAATGGTCAATGGTGAGGTCAGGAGGGAAGAAAGTGTTCAGGAGCCTCTGATGTCTTGTGCTGTATTATTTATTGTCGCTTGATCAAGAAGAATTAGAGACACTCTCATAGTACATCAGAAGTGCCTGAGTTTGTCTCACATTCTGCCGAACTTGTGCTGGTGGAAAGATAACAAGATAACACCACAAACACTACACGTCCAGAATTAGTCAACAACAGCTCAACAACTAATCATGGAGCATCACCATTAAGAGCTACTGTAGCAGCACTTCCACGCCATTGTTTTCATGTTCAGCAGACAAAGTTAGCAGCTAACTTGGAGAAGCATTTAGCAGCTGAAGAGACAGAAATTTCCCAGTTGGTGAAAAAAAAAAGAAAACTAAAAAAAGAGAGTGAATATTGGAGTTCACTGGATGTGTAGGCAGCTGTATGGTAACAAGCTCACAACCAGCTGGTGATCATTTCTTGTCAGTGTTGTCGTCTTCAACTTGTTGCCCCCAAGTGGCCAAAAAAATCACTTATTGCAACAAAATCTGTTGCCTCTGTCAGCTGTCTGGTATGTGATTTCTGAACTACTGCCACATCAGTAATATTTTCTCTGATTTCTGGGGTTGTTTTCATGAATAGTGAAACAAACAAGTCGATCTGGACCAACTTTGGGTAGGTCATTTAACTTGTGCCATAGCCATAATCTAGGCAAATATGCTCTTAAATCAGAACACAGAACATAATCAAAACATAAAAGGCACACTTCTTCGTCAGTGATTTTTCAATAATTTCTTTGTGATTCAAATCTGTCTGGGATTTTTGCTCTGGATAATGGCAGACCTGTACTTTAATAATGTAACATTCTTGGAACTCCAAAACAGCTCATGTTTCAGAACAGACTTTTAGGTCTGCTCTCAAGCTTAAAATATGGTTGTGAAATACTTAAATTATTTAGACTTTATGAGCTTTGATGTCTCATCAAACCAAACTCCTCTCAACATTATTCCAACAATAAAGAGAGTCTGACAGTAAAGGTGACCTGAGGGCTATTGTTCTCCCAGTGAAGTCAGATTAAAGCTTTATGTATATGGGATGGAGGTGACCTAGCCTGGGGCTAAATGATCTGTGTGTCCCAAAAGTGATTGTTATCCAGCAGCAAGAGAAACCTGTGGTTGAACTATCATTCGCATGAATTTTCAAGCTGAGCCACAAAGCAGAGTAGAGCAGCTAACATGGGACTTACAAATGAAAACTCTTCCCTAGAGTTTTTCAGCATAATTCCTGCGCAACTATGGACAGCTAATGACAAAGGCGAAGCAAGAAATAAGCTTGCATATACTGCCACAACCAATCTGCCATATTGCTTGGGGGATTCTGAATCCATAATGATGCAACACTGTTGTGGCATGCCATTATAACTGTATCCTTTTTTCATGTTTTATCGCAAATAGAACTAGCCTGCTGCTCTCACACAGCTGTTGTATGTGAGTGTCTGTCAGAGAGACTGTAAGCATAGCAGTATGCTATGAGTTCAATCAGTTCCTTACTTTTTCATGCACTCCTAAGGATTGTCAGTAGTAGGAAAGCAGCAGGCAAAGACAAAGCGTAGCCTAAAGCAAAGCCAAGCCTGCCTCAGAAAAGAACGATGGAAAAAGCTCTTTCTTACATGTATTTTTCTTATGCTCCTACCTTTTTTATGTATAATGTGGATGGGCTAGGCGTAGCGTGGGTGATTTATTAGCTTGGACCACAAGAGACTAGCTCTTTGAAAACCATGACTGTATGATCTAGCAACTCCTTGAAACCTCTGATGAATTAATCTATATGCCTGCCATGTTGTTGTGTTTAGATAAAGGTTGTCTGCTCTATGTATGTTCTAACACTGGTAAACCTTGGTACACATGATATACAATCTTTCAACAACCCATTTGAATAATCTCTTCATAGATGATTTAGTAATAGCACTTAAGAAAAAGACACAGTTTTTTCTCCCAGCCAGATGTATCAGCCCTATCAGATTTATTTTCGTGTATAGGCAGCATCCAAGGTTTTGGTTTTAGTGTGTAATTTACGTTAGCAGGGGGAATGATGAGATGAAATTTGAGTTGCAGCCTCAACACCTGACATGCATAAAAACACAAGTATATTCTTTCTTTCCCCCCTCTGCATATATTTCTGTCTCTATCCAAGCCTCAGCTGTTAGAGCATGATAAGGCGGCATGAACCAGGAGAGTAATGATTTTCCTACATCTCAGGTATTGCTTGTCTTTTATAGTTGACCCTTAAAAATGTCACTGCAGCCCAAGAATCTATCAGTCATTCCAATCCTCAGTGTATAGATTATGTTATGGAGGGAAGTCTTCCCTTTCCTTCCTCATAGGCTCATAAAGGTCTGGGAGAAGTGGATTCCCATTGAGGGAAGTGGGTGGCGCTTTCAGATAACGTGCATGCTGACTCGATTGACTGTTCGATTTAACCCTGTCCCCAGACCCTTCCTTGCACCTTGTGCTCAGTCACCAGTATTGTAGTGCGATCTTTCCTGGAAGTGTTCAATATGCAACATAGCATACAGTACAAATATAAACCACATTGTATTTTTCTTCATAAATGCTAAGTGCAAGCTTACAAAATGGATAAAGAATGAATAATGGCCAGAGAAAAAGAGGCCAGACTGAGCAGATAGGGGTAAAAGGTTGAAAAATACAAAGATAGAGAGATAATGCAGTGTTTACTTGGGTATTTTCTTGATAAATGGCCTGGAGTGGTGTGTGTGGGCTCATTTGTTTATTGTCACTGCCCTTTACTTGTGTTAATTAAGACCTCTGCTCGCTCTGCCTGCAGGTACAACTCCTTCACTGCACTCTTGAATGTCAATGTAAAACAGTATTCTGGTTAATGCAAGGAGCATACAATGAAAGGAAGTTCAGTGTAGGCTGGATATAAAGTGGTATAAGACTTTATAACTGTCAAAAGCAAAGATATATCTGTATTCCTGTTTTATATTTTAAAATGCCACCAACATTAGCAAGAAGGAACTATCTTAGGGGACTGGTGTACACTTAGCTGACACTCTTACCCATGGTGACTTACAAAGAAAGATCAGGTAAGGGGTCAGCTGCTTGCTCAGGGATACTTGCTCAGGACACCTGTCTGTCGATGGACATTGATTGTTGCAAGATTAAACCTGGGAACCTTCAGGCTACAGATCACTCAAGGCTGCAAAAAATAGTGGGTGAATAACATGAGTGAAAGTAACTGAAAACATAAAAAAACAACTTTAGAAGCATTTTATGAAAACCTGTCTGTAAAATGTGCTGATATTTTGGAAATGAATGCAGTTACCTTATAGCTGATAAGGCAGGGTGTTTCATAGTACTAAGGCTTTACAAGACCTCATCAACTTTGGTTTTCAGCCAAGGCTTAACTTGAAAATTAATGGTGCATTTAAACCCTGCTGATCAGAAGGCACATACTGTTTAAAGTGTCTGAAATCCCAGAAAACTGTAAAACTGCAACACAGGTAAGTCTACCAAATTGTACACAAAAGTATCTTAACTGTACCTAAAATTAATACGAAAACCTGTAGCAACGGCAATAAGGGACATCAAAACTGGTAAGTTTTGAACCATGTATTAAAAAGCTCACTGATGTATCTCACACGGCTGTCTTCTTTCTACAGTCTCTTTAAAGTTTAAGAAGCCTGTGATCATCATAGAGGTCAGAACCATCGTTTCATTCAGCAATGTTAAATGATCAAACTAGTATTGCAATCTTCAAAGGGCTGATAAACCAACTCACATTTCCACATCAGAGTCAGAAATACATTTGCTCACCAAGCACAATGAGCACATGAACCTGGTTAATTTGTGCCAAACACTGACACATTGGAGGGAATTTATACAAAACTGAAACACCAGGTGCAGCAGAAAACATAAAAAGCCTTCTTTGCAGGATGATGCAGACAAGATGTTCTGTTTAAAAGTGTGCCATTGTAGTACTGTCAAGAATGGTGCATAATGGTCTTTAAAATGATGATTTAAAATGAACAGATTCTCTGTCAGAGTACTGTGAAAATCAAGGAAAAACATCAAATTCTGAAGTCCCAAAACACAAAAAAACGGACCTGTCAGTTATTGAAGCTATAAAAGTGAGTTCAGAAACCCTGCTACTCATCATGGTAACTGTGTACGTGGCATGGGTATCGAGCATGAGGCTGTGAAGAGAAAACTTTAGCAGAGGGAAGATGCTGTACTGCTATATCCACCAACAATGTTTTTATTGATGGATGAGGTGATGACCTGATGTAGTTGATCCATATAGGTTTAGAGATGTTCATTTCCTATCTGTTGGAAGATGTTTTTTATTGGCCACGTTAGCAGAATAGCTCTAGGGATGGTGGTGTTGATCTAGCAGTCAGTTGTGCACTTTGATACAGACTGAAATACCTCAACAGCTATTGGATGGATTGCCATTATACTTGGTACAGGTCCAGAGGAAGAATTCTAAATGACTTTGGTGATCCCCTGACTTTGATAAAAAAAAGCTTTCATTTTTCCTGTGAAATATCTCAACCTATACTTGATGGATTAGCACATTTTGTACAATGTATAGTACTAACTTTGATGATCACTTGACTTCCCCTAGCATCATGAGGTTGATATGTTTGGTTTTTAGTGTAATGCCCCTACAACTATTGGATGGATTTGCATTTAGTCATTTAGCTGATGCTTTTATCTAAAGAGACTTACAAAAAGGGAAAAGAATCAGGGTACAGTGCGGCAAGGACATATTAGTGCAGCAATAAGTACTGCTTAGATAGAATCAAGTGACAGTTCAAGAGCGGGATAGATTCAGCATGTCCAGATGTTGTAATAAGGATTAATTAATAACTTAACTTAATCTAGCACCAATGATCAAGTCAAATATCCAATACTCTAATCTAATCCCAATCAGCCTTAGCTGTATGATGTGCTATTTAGCAAACTCCATAAGCTAAGATGGTGAACATGGAAAACATTATGCCTGCTAAATGTCAGCATGTTAGCTGATGTAAGCATTTAACTAAAAAATAGTCACTTTTTTTTTTTGGCACCAAAGTTCTGCAATTAAAAAAATAAAAAAAACTTTTACAAGAGACAGTTTCTCCAAACAAGCCATTTTTATACATGCAGAGTAAGTGCTGGCTAATACAGAGACTTCTAAAGGGACTTTGCTTGTACTAAAATTGCATTTCTGCACCACTAATTTTAGTAAATGTTATGTTTTTTCGAGTTAGATGAAATTATGATTGTTTAATATCCATGAATAAACTGTGCTGCTATGGCCTGCATCTGTTATCAGTACCATGTAAAAAACAAAATGCTCTTCGCCAGCTGTTTTGTAAATTGAACAAATGGGTACAACACTGTGTTCTTTGTTCCGTCTTACTTTTTCTCAATATAAACAAAAACTTGTCATCACTGTATCACAGAGGCCAGAAAAGTAATAAGAGAAAATATGGAAAATCAGGAACTGCAATATAAGTAAATCAGATAGTTTGAATAAAAATGTGGCTACACTGAGAAAGTAAATTACAACACTTCATCAGAAAATAAGATCTGGAATGTATTGAAGATCCCAGATTGGTGATATATACCAGTGCAAGAGACTCAGAGGGGGGATTTTTCTTTAAGCCAAAGTCTGTCATGATGCTGTCAGACCCACCTCTCCGTGTCCATTCACACATAATGTTTCCATCCTCTCACTAATGCCGAGAGGATGAGGGCAATGGATGTCTTGAACCAGACAGGAATTTTTCATGTTGACAGTAGGTAGTCAAAGATTTAAAGATTTTTTATACAAAAGCAAGCTGTGGGGTACAATTTCTGTATAGTGCTGAATGAATCTTTATTCAGCCCTATCATTTTCTTTCCTCTGACCCAGCATCATCACAGTTTGATTATTTTGTGGCACTGTGGGGAAAGGGGGGGTGATACCTGGACAGATATGGAGGTAAAGAAATGCGAGCAACAAGAGTGGAGTCTGTTATCCTTGTACAGAGATAGGCAGGGTAGTTTTTATGGACAGCCACAGAGTGTGCTATGTTTCTCTATAAGAATGTATGTTAAAAATTGTACAGCCAAATGCTACACTGTCAGAGGGTAACTAAGAACTGGCTAAGGACTTGTACAGTAGGCATTATAATAATTACTGTACCAAGCACATCAGCAATCATTCACACTAACCTACAGCAGTCCCTGCAATTCAATGTAATGCGGAGTAATTCCAACCAGTTTTATACAGCATCTGTTCTTCTTTTGATCTTGACTATGTCGTTCGATATGGAACAGTCAGGATGCACACAGTAGGATTGTAGAGGCAGATGTCAAAATCTCCCATGTTGCCAAACTGTCCCTGCCAAATAGCCGTAAAAGTTTCCAATGTTTGGTAATCTTTTTTGTAGAGCCAAAGTCACACAGTAACCAGTGTCACTTTCTCTGTGTCTTACATTCTTTCATTTGTCAGTCAAGGACATCTGTTTCCTCACACTCTTGTTGCAGGTCGGCTCACGGCTGTTTGCCTCCATCACAAAATATTAAGAATGCAAGGCCTTGAAATGCATTTGTATTGTAGGCAAGGAAAAATAGTTATTTGATTGGTTCTGTTTGATGGCAGCCTTTCTACACCTGCTGATACTACAGTGTATTCCTCCAAAGCTAGTTCATGTTTTCAAGCGTACTGCAGTTGCATAGTCGCCTTCAGGCCATAAAATTAAAGCGAAAAGTTGTTACACTATGTGAGCCTGTGCTATGCACTCGACTGCACAGTCAGCTATTGACTGATGAAAATAGATAAAAAATAAAATCTGAATGGAAAATGTGAATGAAAATATTTTGCACCACAAGAAAGAGCAAAAAGCCAAGAAAGACAGAACATCTTACATGTGCAAAATCACTTAATTTTGACTCTTACCAGTTCTGCGGTAGACATTCCAATATCTGCGATGTGACAGGAGGCAGAAGAATGTGTGATTAGCGATAACAGTAAGGATACTCTGTCCTTGCCTAATCCTCTGAGGAGTGCATGAGGATGACAAAGAGAAAAAAAAACAATACAAATCTGTGTGATGCAACGTGCTTTCAAATCTTTTGTGGAAGTCCCTGAGTAGGACATAGTAACATGTCACAGTGACAACAAATACCAGCTCAGAAGCTCAATCACATAATGGCTCTCTCCTAATTGTCATCTGCCACAATTAGTAAGGCCTACTTGTATTAAAAGCAATTTTCACTGTTTAAATTTAAAGGATGCTGTTTATTATTTATAAATGTATTACAATATTTAGCATTTATAGAATGCATTATTTATTATAAAAATCATCAAAGAAAAATTGCATCATGGATACAAAACTAGACTAATTGCCTCCATGTAGAGCTAGTGGTCCGAATCAGGTATAGAAGTACCTGTCCAACATGTCCTTGTATTCTTATTGCCTTGTTGAGCTGGTTCTCTGCTATTCTGTATTCCTCTCTATTTTCTGCCTTGTGAGCTCCCTCAATGTGTCTCCCTTGCCTGAGCTCTTTGGTAAACCATGGCTTGTTGCTGTAGCACACATGAATGTAAATTAGCTCTCTGAAACCACAGGAGTTTCTAACCTTACTCTATTTTTGATACCGCAATGAATTATACACCTCAAAGCAGCTACACTACCATACAATAAACAGACACACATGTGTTAGAAACTGACACAGATCCCTTTAATTCCTTGTTTTCCTTTGCACTGGTAGGAACAGTACATGAGCATGCCACTCATCAGTTACTTCTCACCACATGCATACATGTCTTGTCAATTTTAGCTGGACAGAAAGTGTAACTCTGAACGTGTGAATGCTGTGTTACTACAGTATCAAATATATTTATTTACAATAAAAACAAAACATACCAAAAAGAAAGACTGTCTAGCTTTCAATGTTTCCATTTATATTGCAATCTAAAATCTATATTTTCATTTATTAACACTATTTTTGAAGAAACTATATAAAAAAAAAACATATCACATACAGATGAATAGATTTTTGTTTTGCCGTATCGTCAGCACAGAAGGTAAGCCTTGTATTTTCATATTGTAGAACAGACTTTCCAGAAGCTCTGTTGGTATGCTGTGACCCTGGTTGTCACAACATTTAATGTGGTCAAAGCTATTACACCAGAGGTCAATGGATTTGTGGCTTTGGAAGGCTCGCCTAAAACAAATTTGCAGTCATAGTTTGGACCTGGAACATAACAAGTGCATTTAGGATGTTTGCCTATCTCTGCATGTGGGAGGAGCAGGCTGAAAACTGCAGGCTGGAGAGCAAATGCAGCACCAAAGGGGCACATTATTTAAGAGATTTGTGCTGCTAAAAAACAGAATGTAGATGAGAGGAATGTCATAAAACCAAAACATACACCTACAATGAGAGGATTTAATTTGTGCTTCTACAGTGGCTTTGATTCTCTTAATCAAAACAAATTAAATCATTATTATATCATCCTTCATGAAATGAAACCCTGTTTATCATACTATTTATGGGGATCTTTTTTCCTGCAATACAAACATTTAAGGTATTTACATTCTGTAATATCTGTTTCGATATAGTTTTCTTTGTCCACTTCTCCCATGCTGAATTCAAACTGCCTTCAAACAGATAGTGGAGTAACAGAAAATGATGCAGCATGTAAGCATGTAAAGTTTTTTCTGCTTTATATCAGTCCTATTGTTTACTGTTCACTCTTTCCTAGCCATATCTAAGATTTATTTAAGCCACTGCTAATGCCAACTGAACATTTTTGCTGCTGCTTTAGATTGAAAGCATTGAATAGGAAGAACATGGGATTCATTGGGAGAAGCCACAGAAAATGTATTTATCACAAATTATCATTGATATCGATTGTAAAATAATGTAGCACTTAATTTGTCTCATATATAGCAGACACACCTGTAAAGTGTTATTCCATCTGTTGTCCAGTGCAATATGTTGTCTTTTGACCTTAATTCTGTATCTTGTATATGTGATTGTTCTGTGTCACTTGAATACCTGTGGGAATGTTAATAAAAGGGGCTGTCCACTCAAATTGTTATCACCAAGCTCAGCCAGCTTTAGTGTTGGCAGACTGAATTGATAGAGTTCTGGATCAAGAGGATTCACTAGGTGGCAATTCAGTCATGCACTGAATGCTAAAGACTGGCATTTATCGGGGAAGAGTGGGTGAGGTGTACAAGAACAACTCAAACAGCCTTTATATGCATTTTGTTCAACTTGCTCAAAATGAAACTGTGGACAAGTGCTTTATGTTGGAGACAGAGGACACAAGAAGATAGAGTGTTTCCTTGCACACCCCTGACAGCTTATAGAGGCGGTGGAGAAAAGCAGCATCCACAGGGTTCTCAGGTGATTGACACATTTTGGCTGGAAGTCAAAGCATTTAAAGATTATGGAGGCTATAGGCACTCCAAAGAATTAGCACAGGATGCCATTGGGCTACTCAGCCCATATTCAATACTGAGATAGAGAAGTAACACCTATACATGAGAAGTTTAAAACCCTTTCCACACTAATAGATTAGTTTAGGCCTGATCTGGATTAGATGTACACCAGCCGCGTTCAAGTCTTTCTGGCAGCTACTCAGAAAATACAATCAATCAACATATTAGGCAATACAGCTGCTGTTGAGTTCACTGCGCATAGTTCTCAATTGATCCATATAGGAGGGTTGAAAAGTTCAATGGTTTCTTTCCAGGGTAGACACTGATTCCAAAAATGTTTAAAAGGTTACAGGAAGGAGGGATTTTTGCTGATATGAGTTTGCTCTTATTTCACTCTTATGATACAATCTATTACAGCTATCTAAGCTCTAGCATGGCTTACTTACAGCTAAATTCCACCATGCATGGAAGTGACATGTTCCAGGTGCACCACGGTGCATCTCAGAAACAACCCAGAAGTCGCTCTCCGCTCTACTCGACAGATGTACAAATCAAGCTGGCTGGAAGTTAGACACAAAAATGGCATAGAGAAGCTGGTCGACTTTTAAAAGAAAACATCCGGTACGATCTCATGGTAGACCATAAACCAGGGGAAAATGACCAAATCTGAGGAGGTTATCAAAGGACCAAAACATGGTCACAGCCACAACATGACAGAGAAATGCCCAGTAGCGTTAGTGTTGTTAAGTGCATTTGTCTTTAGTTACTATTTAATTCCTGAGATGTGTCCTCATATCAATGGTGCCCTCCAGCTTCTCCAAGTCAGACCTTGTCAAATGTTTGGTAAGCTATTTTTTAATCTACATTTTTATTTGTGCACCTTATTATTCTGTTTTTCATTTCCTTGGTTATAGTTGCTAAGTTGACTCTGATTGTTGTATAATTTTACACAATTTTCTATAAACACAGTACAGAAATAGGTTTTCTCAGGTGGCCTTTGAAAATGTTTGCAACCTAATAACTTCATTAATCAGTACCTCTATGCAGCATCACTACATTATTATTTCTTCTCTGACATTGCTGATCTCAGGCAAATCCCAACACTAATCTGCACCTTTTGAGCTCTCCTTCACTCTGAGAATGTGACTAAAGGGCAGTCCCAGTCGCTGTCTGCAAAATTGGCTCCAGCCTTAGTAACTGTGACGCTAATTACACGCAGATTGCTGGTATAAAATGAATGTATGTAAATCTGGTGCTGAATATTTATCAGAGAGATGTAAAATAAGATCTATTCAGAAGCATACAAGCTTCAGACAGTGCAGAAGTGCAAGGAATGATCTTTTGTGTTCATCAGTGCTATTTCCCTGTCCTCTTTTGGTTTCTATCAATTAGAGGAGAATCAATGTGAGACCTTCCTTCCAATTAGGAAAGAAATGAGTCAGGATATGGCTTTTTCTGTGCAAATGCAATAGTATTTGCATTTCAGCTGCCCAAATTTGCATTTATAGTGTTTCAGTAAGCTTGTTTAGTTGTGTGTTTAATCATCAGGGATATTTAGTGTAACAGAGGGGCTCATTAAACTCTTGTAAAGTCTTGTATCAATACAGTTGACTTTTATGAATGCAAACAAGAAGAAAGGGGGAAACATTTCTAGTCTCAAAGTTTGCCGTTAAGTTCTTGCAGGTCTATCCCGTATCCAAACTGGAAAGTCTCCAGAATTAGTGAGATTTATGACAATAATTTGGTTGATACAACCGTGGACACACTGGACGTAAATAACAGCTGGAATGATTAATTTACTCCAAAAAGTGACACACTGAATAGAGTGCACACAGAATGACAAGTAGGCCGGAGAATATACTGAGTCAGATTTCATTATCAATGGAATTACTCTCTCTTCTGTTATTACAAGTGTGATAAAGACCAGCCACAGGGTTGCTGAACTCATCCACTGCACTTCTCCACTGCCATACTATATAATCAGATGGCCAAATTACATTAGTGTGGGAAATTGCACTGTGTATATTGTGTGTGATTTTAGGATTGTAGATGAAAAATATAAGCACATTATGATTTTTTATAGAGAGATCCACCACAGAAATGACATGACAGTTTTATTTACATGTACTTAAGTTCACTTCATACAGTAGGCAGGGGCTAATTAGTGGCATCCATGAGAAAAAAATATTTCTCTCCGTCAACACTACAGCTGTGTGTGCATATTGCAGCTTATTGAAAAAAAAAAACCCCAAAAGTTAATAATGAAATAAGATAATAAGAAATTAGTTGGCCATAACTTTAAAGTGAATTGCACTGGCTCCAAAACAACATTTTCATATGTTCATGAATCATTTTGGATGTAAGTCTAATTACAAAATCATGCATTTTTTTAGCTGTCTATTCTGCTCAATATAAAATAATAAAGCAACTATATGACCTCAATTTATATTCTGTCTAAATTCATACTTTCACACTCGCAACTCTAGACACTCATTGTTCCAGTTTTCAGACTGCTCTTTCTCACTTTCCTTTTAAGATACAGAGGATTGTCACTGTCACATTGCAGGAGAATACATCTCTCTCAGCTATTTCAAATACAGTGGAAGGGCTCATCTGATGAAGCAGTCCCATAGCCAGAATTTTATTGCATTCATTAATTTATTTTTAGGCATTTATTAGTCATTCAACATTTACATTAAATCCAGTTTATATCATTTTATATACTTTTGGAGAGGAATTGATTGAAAGTTAATTAATTAATTTTCACATGTTGTTTCATCATGATCCTCTTGATTCAATAGTTTTTTGATGTGATGTGATTTTTTTGAATGTATAAATGCAAAGTGTCTGTAATGTAGCCAATAAAATCACAGTTAGACTAATGCGCTTGCAACCACAGGTTTTACAGTACAACTGTACTGTGTAGACAAATTAAACACTGGCTCTAAACAACTACATGCCATTAAATCATACACTTCTTCATCTGGGTAACAGCAATACAGTTTCCCTTGTCCAGTGTAAGATCCATTTGAGAATCAAAAGTGTATGTCAATGTACCTAATATAATCACATCATACAGTACAGCGAGCATACAGTATAAAGAATAATGCTGTGTTTTTGCCAACTTTTCTGAGAGGCATGCAGCAATCATTCAAGGCCATTGACGTGGCAGAACACTACCAATTAGACAAGGCATTGAAATGTGGCTGCATGCTTATTATAATGTATGTCTCTGATATAAATAAAGCAATCCTTGTTCACCCTATTTTCACTGTAATTACAGTGTAGTTATGGAGTCTGATTCCCAGCATTTATACTACCTGATATGTTGTACGGCTCACTCCGAGCCACTTTGTTTGCCATTTACGTCAGTTTTTGACAGCCTGGAATTGAGACTCAACAATCAACTATTTATCTCCAGTATGACTCACCCCACCTTTAAGTAAAAGTAGCAATACTGCTTTGTAAAAAATACTTTAACTTCAAATAAAATAAAAAGGAAAACTTATATATTTGCAGCAAAAAGTATGAAAGTAAAGGTACTTGTTTAATTGTACCATACTACTTACTTTCCACCAATGGTAAAAACTTGCTGGTAAAAAGTTGTGGCTATATAATAAATCACTCTCTTGTTCACTCTTTTGTCATGTCATGTAACTGTTATATGTAATAAATATAATTACACAGCTGAGTCCATCGTGAAAACAGTACAGTTAAGATAAGTCCTCAAAGTGAGTCAGTGTTTAGACATTGCATCCCACCAGACACCAAGTTCTAAGACTAGGCCCCAGCCAGACAGGATTAATTTCTCCAGGGTACGAGGAGAATTTTTAATAAGTGGAACTGTAATAATTACTGAGCTATTTGTTATTTTTTAATCCCCTCCTGAGCATCCATGTTGGTTATTTTTTTACCACCTCAATACTGGTATTAATTTCAGCTCCAATTCCCTGTTGTTTTCATGCACCCTTGAAGGTAGTTCAATAACCTGAGTCCCGTCCGTAGAGACTCCTGGGTTTCATTTCATTTGCACATGATTTGGGCGTCAATCATATGGCAGCATTTCCTGACTGCCAAAGAGCAGCTTGTCTGCGAAAAATGAAGACAGGCTGACATTAAAGCTTTGGAGCAGTCACTTCCTAATTTAACTGCTCGGATAACATCTCCAGCTATACACCTTGGGAACCATTAAGGTGAAGGCAAAAGTCCTTCCGGAGAGGTAGATCCTGCAAGATGCTATGATGGTTTATGGTAATGAAACTCACTGTATATGCAGGATAAGCAAGGTTGAAGAGTTTTCACAATTTTCACATACTCACTATCACCAGTGTCTTCACTGCGGGACAGAGGGAATTCTGTTCTGACTTCTATAATAAAACTAATACTCTCTCAGCTATTACTCATATACATTCATTTATTTCAAAATATCAATTTAATTTATTTTAGGTGTACTATGCAAAAGCATTTCAGAAGGCCCCTGATACACAACTGAGAATGTATTTAATCTGTGGGTTAAAGTTTGGTCCCTTAGCTTAACATTTTACCAAAATGAATCTGTGAATATCTTAATGACCGAACTATAAAACATGTACAGCCCCTGTGCTCGCGTAACATGCACACGCAGGAAATCTACACTACTGAATAATAGAACAGACTAAAATATTCCAACACTTTATCACCTGCTGTAATACCGCCTGAAAGCGGGTCTACAGATGAAGTTTCAACTCTGTGACAGACAAAGTTAAGCTACAGTAAGTGACAGTGACATTGACTGCAGGCTTACGCTTCCATAAATCCCACAGAAATGAATGTAACAAAAGCAGAGCTATAGCTGAGACAGCAGAGTAAGAAGAAATCCGATGAGGATGTCTCTATACGAAGCATATTGATGTGCTGTAGTTAATCTCTGGCAGCTTGCCATAAAAAAGCACTGGCTCTGAAACTAATGCACACCTGTGGGAATAAATCAATGTTGGCCATGACAGCCGCTCATTTTTTTAACGGGATTGAATTGTAGGAAAATAATACCATGACCATTGAATCCCCAGGTACATCTCATTAAGTGTAGTCTTCTTTCAAATTTCTTTTAGCTGTGCCCTAAATGATTCAGCGACTTCTTCTGTCTTTACACAGAGACACTCAGATGGCTTTGTGCACTGAGTGATTCACTCTTCAGTCCATAGCAATTACTTTGAATCACACTGTAAAACTAACAATATCATGTTTAAACAGAAAGGAACAGCAGAAGAAACAGGCAGTCAGTGTAAACTGTAAAACTGTAAGCTTCGCTGTGCTTCAACTGAGACATGTTTCACATAAATGAAGCAGATTCTTCAATAAAAACAAATGAAAAGAGTTTCGATAAATCTCTCTGTTGTGATTTGTGTCCATGGATGTTTTTGTTAATTAATTTTCCCTCTTTGGCTCCAGTGTGATGTTCATCCTGTCACCTGCAGTATATCTTCCTGTGCCACCAGCCTGATACAGAAACCATTCATCACCTGACCGAGCCAACAACAGGTGAGGTCACAACAGCTTATAAAACAGCATTAGCAGTGTGGTTTCTAGATTAGACAGACAACACAGGAACTATGAATTTATGTTATTACTTTGGACACTCAGATTAATATTTGTCAATTTGTATTCCAGAGAGAAACACCAAAGAGCAGAGACTGAAAAAGTGATGAAATGAAGGTGAAATATCTAGAGGTGCCCTGAAGAATGAATTATGAAAGAGCATACAGTTATTTTCTGAGAATAAAGACAAACCGAGCTTCATAATTGATAACAGCACCCCTAAAAGATTAATCATTTCAGTATGATCCATCACGCTGCTCAATAGCAGTTAAATATCTTTCTCACTGTAGGTCCCAGTAATAGTTTTTTGTGAAGAGAGACACTTTGGATTTCACACAGGTTTGATTTGTCATCTCCTGGAGAAGAATCATCTATATTCTTTATCTGATATATAATTAATTATTTATTTATGATTTATAATGGATGGTACACTTTCTGTTGTAGCCCTGCTTTCTGATGTTATTATATGAACGGCCCCCCTTCACTCAAACACACGTTTTGCTTATTGTTCCATCACTTGAATAATTGGGATTCAATGTACAGAATGATATACAGAATGTGTAGAGACAATAGAAGAGCTTTTTCATGTGTTACACTGAATAACATCTATTTATATTTTCTGTTAAATGTAACGTGTCTCAAGAAACTATCATATACACTGCAAGTTACCTCAAGGTTTAGTTTGTTCATATTTTTTCAGGTTAAGCAGTAAATGTTGAGTGACAGGGCAATGAGTGCTGTATGAACCTGATTAGTGTCAAACATTCTCATTTGACTTATGACAAACAACAAGCAGTGTACATGTCAGGCTAGGGGAAACTCGTGATATGGAGCCAGGTAAACCCACTTATTTCTTGTGCTGGGTTTGGTCTGAGGACGATGATGTAACGTTGGCATGGTGATGCAGTAGTTAGCATTGCTGCCTCACAGCAAAAAGCTTCCTGGTTCGTACTTCAGCTCAAGCCATTTTCAGCTTTACTTTCCCTTCCTTTTCACAGTTTGCATGTTCTCCCCGTGTCTGCGTGGGTTCTCTCTCTAGTCCGGCTTCTTCCTATTCCAAAGACAATGTGACTGTGAGTGGTTGTTTGTCTCTATGTGCCCTGTGATGAACTGGCGCCTCTCACCCTAAGTCAACTGGTATAGGCACCAGCCCCCCTGTGACCATAATGAGGATAAGCAGTTACAGAAAATGGATGAATGTTTTATTGATGTAGACTGAGGGGTGGGTTCTCACAGCAGGGGAGCGGCACCAAAGCAGGTATAACTTTAATGAAATACATAGACCACCAGCACTCACTGGACATCTGCATAATGACAATCGTGATACTGAAATGTCATTCAGAATGCTCGACTTTTCTCTTTTACATTTACGTTTTTCAGTGTGGCTGTGTTATCTGACATATGTCTATTGTACACAATATTTGCCTTTTATCTGGCAACACCTCGATTGTTTGTTAACACCACTTTAGTAACTTTAACATAATGATATGACAGAGTTTGTTTTTAGAGCTTATTAAAATTCACTGATCAATATTCAAGGGAATGTTGTTGCCATCAGTAAAAACACACACTTCATATCACTTCATATTAGAGCTACACTTGAAATGTGCCTGAAAAAGTACAGAGAATGGTGTAGACCACTGTATGGGCCAACCGCAAAAGCAAAATAACAAAGCTTGCCTATGATTTATATGGAAATTAGCACAACCTGAACTCTACTGCTGATATAAGGTTTCAATTACTTTTGTTTTGGTTATGTGAGGCTGAATCAAACATGGGTACATTCTCTCCTCTCGTAGTGCAGTGTAGAAAATGAAAGGTAAAGAACACGTCCCACCTTGTTGCTTTATTTCTTTATTGCAAAGGGTCCTTATGGAGGCCCCCATTACTATTCAAGTATATGTCACTGTTTACATTCCTTATTGTCTAAATAGGTTTTCAGAGCCTGAACAATAAAAGCCATCTTTATAAATATATCTCTTTGCATTGAATGAGCTTTTTAAATGGCACTTGGCATCCAGAACCTTATGTGCCTGAAAGATTAATGGCATTCAGCTAGGCTCAAAACAAGCTCGTTCATTTAATCTTCAGAGCAAAAGATAATAAAATAATACAACAAATCATCTCCTGCAATCTTACTTTCAAGGCCAGCATAAACTTTGATTTGCCCTTTGAGACAAAGCTTAGTGCATCGCTCCCAGAGGCATCATTAGGGGGGGTTAAATGCTTTCTGTGGGGATATAAAGATGACCATAAGATTTGGGCAAAAGCTTGTGTAACGCCAAGGTTACAGGACAGAGTCATGTCTTCTTCACAAATATCACTGTAGAGTAATGGAAAAGATTCACACAAATACTAAAAAAATATAGCTTTAGGCATGGCTCTGGATCAGAATGTACTTTAGAGAACTGACCATTTGCTCCTTCCCCTAACAACAATAGTAATATTCCAGTAACATTAACACTAGATACTGCAGGCACCAAATTTTGGATTTTTTCCACCTGCTGAACCTGTATTTATGAGCCTGTAGCAAGAGATACTCCTCACATAGGTTTTTAGCTATTCAAAAACCAAAAACACAAGAGCAAACGTGTAAAGATCTAACTATTAGCTACCTACAGCAGTCACAAAACACTATGTCTACCACTGAGGCGAACATTATTTCACCGACATTTTTTTTTTTTGTTACAGGTTTCTTAAGAAAGCCCAGTTCAAGAGTGACTAGCACATCCATCATGTAATATTTCTCAACTATGCCGCTCCTGGATGCTATCAGAGTGCCTTTAGCCACTCCTGCTCTTTATCAGATTTGGGGAGGTTGACTGTCCAGAAATAGCATTATGGTCAAGCTTTTGAAGCCTTGAAGTTGGCATTATAGCCATTTCCATCTTTTCTTGAGCCAGAAGTGACTAAATTTGCACCACACCCTCATTCTAATTTCAAATGCATGCATGTAGGCGCTGATTTCAAGTGCAGCCTAACACCCACTGTTTGAGACCCTTCCATGTTGGCTTCACTTAGCAGACCCAGAAGCTCTGTCCAATCTGTCAATCTGATACTGTCAAGATTCAAAACAGGAGGCGAGATGGAAATGAGGTAAAATATGTCAGCCAGTAACTGAAAGGTCACTGGTTTGATCCCTGGAACCAACAGGCAAATTTATTCCAGCTGGTTTACTTCCAGACATTTTTTGGTAGAAAATTGAGGTTTGCTGGCCGGAAATGCATCGTGCCATTTGAGAATGGAGAGCTTGACAGGTATGGCAACAGTAACTATTAACTAGTGTACTAAACTAATGAAGTTTAGCAAAGGGTCAAGTAGTGTAACAATTTTTAGTGTCTTGTGGAATTTACTGTACTGCTGTCTCGAATGACACAGATGCCTCATCCTTGAATAGATTTTTCTATATATAAAGGTATGTTATCATTTTAATCAAGTCTCCAGTTTCACTCTCTGTACCTGAAATCTTTCAAGGATTGCCAGGATCTAAGAGAAGCATCCGTTAAAGTAATTAAAACTGACTGTGAAAATGTACAAAGGACAAAGGGCAGGTGTATAGAAACTATGTTCAGGAGAAGTGACAGAGATTCTGAATGCTGGGATAATTTAAATGAGCTATCGATTTACTGCTTTTTTGCCTTTTAACGAGGGTAACGCATGCATCCTGTGGAAAACTCTTGCAGGCAATCAATCTATTAAAAGTTATGGGCATATAAGCAATGTAATATGATAATTTGTCCCATTCTATTTTCTGCCCTCTTTAAGTGGCAGTATTCTCGCTCCATCATGAGGCGTGTCAAGGCGTGTCACATCACGAATCACCACTGGGGTGACATGATAATTATCTACTACATCGCCTGACAGTGCTGTGAGATCATTACTCCCATGATGGGCAGCTGTCCAGCCTTATTTCATGGTGATGAAACTCAATACACAATACAATAGAGCGACAGAACATGACTGAGACTGAGAGAAAGGAAGAGAGAGAGAGAGCTATCCAGAAGACAAAAATTAGCATTTGATTTGGACTATACTGTGGCACCTAAACTCTCACTTTGCTGAAGTAGTTATGGATGTCTCTTATAAAAATTATATTACATTAGGGCTTTTGGGAGATGAGGGGTGGGATTTCACAATACAATTAGAATGTATCAAAAAAAGTCTCTTCTGTTGATGTGTCAGCCAAGATAGAAGTTGCGTTTTGTTACGTGGACGTAAACTGTCCTTGGCAGGTGTTTCCTGCCTCCTTTATTTGACTTCAAGGAAATTACTGTCTCACAAAAGTCCAACACACACTCGGTTCAGCTTCCCAGCTTTTGAGGGAATTGGCATACAGCATAAGGCCCTGAGCAATGAAATCTGGGCAGATGACACAGAAAAACAAAGTAATGCAGAAAACTGATACTGAGTATGAAGCCCCTCAGAGTAAAAGTTTTACAAGGAATAGAAGTTTTAAGGCACCCTGGTTTGTAGTCTTAATCTAAGATGAGGTAAATTTGAAATCAATTATGAGCTCAGTAAGATCATTGACAGTGGCCACCTAGTTGTTAGAGCATGTGAACAAATGACTTTTCTTGGGAACTTCCATTAATTTAGCTGAAATGGAACAGTGTGCAGCAGCCCTGCAAAGCCGCCTCTGGATCAATGAAAAGCAGCCGCAGAAAAATCCCAAGTGATCCTCTGCTAAAATACACCAGAAGGCACTGTTATGGTACAGAATGTTTTCGATCAGGATTTCACAAATCCTCCACACAACTTCAAGACAGCAACAGAGAACACATAAAAATGAATGCACTACTAGCATTTATGTGCAATGTCATTTATTATTGAGAAAATGCTGAATTAAAGTATGCTGAAGGACATTCAATTGTTTCTTTATTGTGTATGTTGTGTAAGAATACATGGGATTTGTGACAGGTATTTGTAATAAGTGCTTTTTGTAAAACCACTCCACCCACTTTCTTTTTTTTTGGGTGGAGATGATCACAATATTTGGCCATTTTAAAATGCTTGGCTGAGGGGGACTTACACAAGATTGCCACTCAACATCGTTTTTCAGAGTAGCTGTCCAATACATTAACAATCATGCAGATTGAAATGTGCAGCTTTAGTACCTGTGATATTATTCAAATGATACTGCTGTTCACCAGTTCAGAGGAAGGACTTTGAAGGAAGGCATGATGACACAGTATGTATTTAAAACCACTTAGTTGTTATCTTTTAGTCTGACATATCATATTCATATCATATCAAAGAGTATAGTATATAGTTTTCACTTGACATGTGCTGCCTTATTGGTCACATTTCTGGTAAAATCACTAGCCAGATGTTTGGGGTTGTTGGTCTTGGTTCCAAGGGTTAGACAAACTTCACCTGTGCTTACATTATAATCTATTACATCCTATTATCTATGGCATTGTGACTCGTATATTTAGGGGTCAGGATTGGATCCCTTATCACATTTTTATTCTGAAATTTTATCAAATTTAGTTCAGATTTGTGCTGTTGTGTTTTCTGGTATTGTCTTAAGAAATGATAGAACTACCTTTTTGATGTCTGCCTTTTGTCTTTTTCCCACTTGGCACACCATCTTTGGCCCAAGTGGTTATGGCCCTGAGAGAATTAAAACTAGCACAATCATCAACAAATCACAGGGAAGTCCAATAGCCTGAAGCCAGTGCAGGCCTGAGGTAGTCTGATATACAGTAGCAACTGGAGTGTATCAAGCCTGTGCTGTGTATCTTGTGACAGCCGCTGAGCCTAGATAAAGAGGTGTGTGGTCAAACATGCAGACTTTGATCTGATGCTCCTATCCATCCAAACACGTGCTATGTACAGGGAGGAAGAGTGGAAATATCAATGCTTATTAAACTCTCTGCATGAAACATTTTTTGATTTAATAAAGACCCACTATAACCTCTGTTATAATGTTAGTGATCCCTTGATAAGCAATTAATACATGAATCAGAGCAGCCAAAAAATAATTACAAATGTGTTTTTATTGCAGGTACTTGTGATACATTACTTCTAGTCTCTAGGCATTGATTTAAGTTTCATCTCATTTGATAATTTACTTTTTTTTGTGAAAATCTAACTTTACGGTTCATTTAAATTAAAGGCAATTGTAGGTTGTGTCAGAGGCCAGTCACTGATGTTGCAATTTCCTGTGGTTGCTTGTGAAATTAACAGATTAAAGCCCACCTCCAACTGTGTGTCTTTGTATATGTTTGCATGCAAATGTACTTTGCCTCAGGCATCTTTGATTATATGTGCATGAAAACGTGACCGTGTTCACCCATAAAAAGGATAGGCCACACTGTGACGTATTCAGAATTCACCATCAGGTACAATAAAGTAAACATGTACTTGTTATTGAAGATAGTGACACGATGGTGAGGAGATGGAAATTATAGTGAACGATGTGAATCATCCTCACAGCTTATTGCCACTTCATGCTGATTGAAGTGCCTCTCAACCCATCAGAAAGCTTCATATTGTGTGCAAGAAAAGCCCTTCCTTCCTGAGAGATACTGCCATCACCATCATCATAAGTTACCAATATCTATTCATCTTTGCCATTTTTTTAATAAATACAAAGAGAGAGGCTTTTTATTATGTATATGCATGTTATTCTTAGCCCCATGATACCTTATGGGCTGAGCCAGTGTCTGCAAGAGTCAGTGGTATGAGGCAGAGGAGTTTTCTCTTTTCATACATGTAGAGGTTTTTGGGAAAATAAGGGTAGATGAAAAGCTCTGAGGCTTATCAGTACTTCCATAGTTATAGGGCTTGGTGCACTCTGTTAAAGGAGTTAGGAGAGATCCTCGTCTATCTAACAGCCATAAAGCCAAGTCAGTTCTTTTGGATTCCTTTTTCTTTGGTAGATAATAACTTTTTAGTTCCTGAGAAAAAAAATCCTCTTTCATTTTTGGTTTATGTTCAAAACACTGTTGTATAAGCTGCAAAATTAGTTTCATTTGGCTATTGGTGCAGCCTTATATATTGTAATTTATCCCTAGACTTATCCCATTTAAAAGTGTGACTGGTTGTGTTCCCACATCATTTATTCCCCAGAAAAGCTCTATGAAAAGAGAAGACACCTGTAGCACACTGTTACTTACTACTGTAACTTATATAACTAACAGATTAATGTTTCTGTATGGAAATCATAGGTTAATTATTGAAATATGCTAAAATCACTGAACAGCTCCCTGAGAGCAAATTGTTTCTAGATTAGATCATGGCAAACATATTACCAGCAAAAAACATTTTAATGAAATGTACAATATTTTAATTTTAATGAAAATGCACAGATATTCTCCAATGGTTTTGTTTTTATAAAAAATACAAATGTTCTTCTTCCACAGAGACATACATAACAGCAATATTTTACAGGCCCATCTTTTAAAAGAATGGCTACTATATTTTAATAATTAGCTAGCTTTACATGGTAGCAAATATGCAGAGGTTGCCTTCAAGCTTTAAATAGTTTTAATTATACTTGTAAATATACAGAAATGCAGCAAACACTGTAAGCAAAACAGATTTGCAACAAAACACATTATAGGAAATCACGGCAGACAAAATGTTCACATTCATGCAAAAGTTGTAAAAAGTCTTCGGCTAGCAGACCCAACACATAGCAAATAAGGCATACCAATCTGATCAGCAGCAAAGGAAAATGTAGAAAACGTAGAACATGTTTTCCATTGGTGTCCATGCTCAGCTTAGCCAAGAATCCAGAGCCACAAATCAGAAAAGTTCAAGTAGTGGCAAGTAAAGATACCATAGTCCATTTTCAACAGAAGAAAACATGATTAATTAGGAGTTCCTTGTATCACAAACGATGGTGCTTTAAGTGGATTGTAATAGTATCTTTAAGAGTCATCATCAGTCTTTATGACATGGAACAAGGTGACATTAAATATTACCTGGTGTCCATTATTCCAGGCATACAGTGCTCTCTCTCTGGCGTTGTAGTCAAGCATTGAGATATGAAAGTATTGGTTATGGAAAGGAATGTCTATGTATTCATAAGTCGAAGTCTTCGTAGAGTAGGCGTAGTAAACCTTTGCTCCAGACAGGTGAGAGTTAGTGATATAGAGCGTCCCACAGATCATGAATGATTCACCTGCATTCCTTTTGGAGTATTCAGTGTTCCAAGTCTTCAGGACCTGCAGGGTGTCAGGGTCAATCTGGGAGATGACAACATTTCCAGCATTTTGATTGGTTGCGTACACAGCCCACATTCCCAACTCGTCAGCCATAACATCAATGTCAGAGTATCCCCCCCATGTATATGGGTACATGTTGTGGAAGCCAGCAAACTCCAAAGCTCGCTGGGCCAGCACACTGCCTGTCTCGAAGCTGTACTTGACAATAATGTTGCTCTGGTACTTGTTGTAGTAAAGAGATCCATTGTAGACAATGTGATTAGTTCCTTCCCATTTAAATGGGAGGCTGTAGGTTCGGGAAACCACTCCTGCTACAAAGTCTTCTGTCGTCTTGTACTCACGCACGATCTTGCTGTTAGTGTAACTGTCCATGTACCAGACCTATGTCAGAGAGGATGAAGAGAACTGGTAGTGAGAAACAGCTGACCTGACGTAGCCTGATAAACATTGCGTTAACCATGAAAAAATTCTTCTTTTTGTAACCTCTGTTTAAAATGATAGACTTTTATTCTCATGATTTTAAAAAACAATTAAGTTAAAAAAATTAAATACAAAAATTCTACATTAGCTTAGCTAAAATCAAAACCTACTCCATGATAAAAGTTAGTCTCATCTTCAGCTGTTGTGACATTCTGCTTAATCTAGAAACACAACAAAGATATTGTACTGTACACACTGCACAGGCCTCGGAAAGCACTCCCTACTTTCATAACTCACCCTGTTGTTTCTGGTTGATGCTAGAGGATCAGTCATCCATGCCCCAAACCTGGTTCCAGATGTCTTTATTGTAGCAGGTCCAGTGATTTTCATTAATTTTCCACACGCTGTTAATAAAGAAATGCAGCGATAAGATGAGCTGTGGCGGTTTTTGTCTCTAACTAGATTTCTCAAGCCAATTTCATGCCTGTGCCACCAGAGAGTGTGCCCTCTGTGCATACTAAGATAGCACTGGCAGCAAGCTGCTTTATTTAACTTGAAGCATAATGGTGCAACTGCTGCTTGTAGCTAAAGGCAATTCAGCCTTCTCATGTCTAGCCCGTATTATCCCTTTTTATGTACCTAAAGACTATTCATATGCAGACCTCATGTATCATCAAAATCTTTAGTTATGAGCTGATTACCTTGGTAAACAATTATGACAATAGTCTTTAATTATGATAAAATGAAAATGCACCTTTCATACAAACTCTGCCAATGACATTCATCCTAGTTCCCCCATCTATAGCATTCATAAAAAATCCAGAATATAAGAAATGTCAAGTGGTTTTTCATAATTTTGCCTTCAGTCTGTGGTCCTATATGGACTCTGTAAAGGAAATGATTGTGCAGAAAATACATTTAATTAATAGTTTATTCCTATAAAGCTTCATTGTAAAATAAGTGGAGACTGTGGTTGTAGATATTAGGTCCACAAATCCCTTTCTCTGCCTGTTATGAGGCAATTAGGTATTGTACGTTACTTTCACAAGCCTTCTTTAAAAGCTTTTGGAACATTTTACTCTTTGAAGGACCAAAGGCTATAAACCAAGCGCTCCACAAGAACAGAGACAAAAAGAGCTTCTTTCCTCATTACTGGCACGAGATCGAGGTGAGAACACACCACCATTATTATTATTATTTTTAAATGAAATAAAGTTTATGTGGGATGTAAGGGCAAAGAAAAACATCACAACAATTGAAAGTAGACTTCGACAGAAACCTGCTTTATGTACAGTAAGTGTCTTATAATGAATACAGACAACACTGTCTTAAACTTATACTTATACTTATACTTATTTTCTTTAGCAGCAACTATACAATAGTATACAACAAGGATAAAAAGACTTTTATAATGATCTGACAATTTGTAACATGCAAATACTATAATGTAATGTCACTTGTGTTAGTACTATTTATTTACTATAACCAATGCCAGTGCTCTCTCTAACAAGGATTTGACCACTTACTTAGTTTGCCCATACAGCTGCGGAGTCTGCTGTCCAGTCGCAGCACTCGCTGATAGAGCTCATCGTAGTCATAGGCCCCAAGCTCCTCCTGGATCCCTGTCAGCACTGCCGACAGGTTCCTGATTTCCTCCTTGAACTGGGAGATGAGTGCAGCATCCATCTTGTACTGCTCCAACACGGGGATCAACGGCTTCAGCTCGTCCATCTTGTCCTTAAGCTCCTGCAGAAGACACAGTGACAGCAGCAGAAATGGAAAACAGAGAGAGGTGGAAGAATGTTGATAGGTGTGGTGGTCAGGGACAAACAAAATTACAGTTTGTTTGACAGAAGTGTAAAGCCTGCCTCAGTACGTTAAGTATTTGTTATCAAAAGAATACGCCGACAGTGTATGCTGCATGCTAACATGGTAATGCAGTCTCTAAATGACTCGTATAAGTCATCACAAGAAAGCAGACTGACCTTATACAGTATGTGCTGTATGAAGTAAGTAATGGAACAAACCAACCATGAAGCAATGAATCATTTATTCAGTGCATTTATTTGAAAACCTTTTTAACTTCAAACCATACATGCATCCACTATGTATTTACCAGGCTGACTAAAAAGGGGGCACTTTCTTAAAACAGATTTCATTTTATATTCAGATTGATTGTATTCTTTTGTACCATGGCTTTATTTCTGATGTCTTTACCAGTTAGTTGTTGTTCCATGCTATTTTTACAACTCATTCAGTGTCTTGCAACCATGTTCTTAACCCTGTATCAGTTGTTTAGTGCAATCCACTCACGCAACTGCAGCAGCAAAACAGCCTCTGAAGAAATTAAATGTGTAGGCCCTTTCTTAATAACAGAGCGTCTAAATATACTTTATAAAATAAAGTAAAAACGTAAGGCCTAAAAAGTTGAATAAGGCTTGGATGTAGTTTTTGGTGTAAATGGCTTTTGTTAGATCAATGTTACACAAAATTATTTATATTATTTAGACACAAAAATGAATGAATGACTGAATCAATTCATAAATAAATAGAAAAGAAAAGATCCATTTAAACATTTGATTAAACCAGGCTGTGATCAAACAAAGCTGTATATACCTGGAAGTTTCTGGCCATGATGGATTTCCTGTCATCCTCAATCTGTCTGAACTTGGTCCTCAAGCCCTTCATCTGATTCTCCATCTTCATGACATATTGGAAATCCCTCTGAGTTCTCAGGTTCAGCACCTCAATGGACTGAGACATGTTCTGAACCTAGAATAAAACAAGCCATAATTACCTAAAATCACCTTGAACAGGGTCGCTATTCGTATAGTTCCTATAGCATAGTTATCTTGACAGGTAAATAAATAATGCATTTTCTCTTCTTTTGTCCTGTCGCTTTATTTTCTTTCACTGCACCTAATTGAAAGGCACTTTGATGGGTTTTCCCCAGTGAGCCTGCATGTGTGTCTCAATATGTAACAGGCTATTGTTAAAAAATACCAAATGCGGTAAAGCCTAGCAGCATATCTGTGTTAAATGCATGTGGTAAAACATTGAGTATTACTGTAGTAGTATTATACTCCTCTAAAGGACAGTAAAGCTTGTTCAGGTTTGTTTCTTCATCATTTCCATCTTTGAGAGAGTGTGTGTGCATGCTGTACTAGGGTGGTAAATATGCTCCATGCTTACCTTCTCTAGTAGCTGGCGGAGCTGTCTGCTCTTGGCATCTCTGGAGCACAGGCTCTGTTCTGGAGCCACCACTGTGCAGATACAGCGCCCATCAGCATCCTGGGCCGAGCTGTACACCTGCCAGCCCTCCTTTGGGCCAATAGTCTGCAAGTACAAAGAAACACATATACACATAAAGGTAATTGATTTAATATATATTTAACACTGATTCTCTTTGGAAAGCTGTTAACCTCAAATAATTGATGCATTGAGCATTGATGACTTCACTTTGAAAATAACACCAGCGGTAAGAACGGTGTGCAGCTACACACTCTTCTCTTAATGTAACAATAACTGGTTTATAAATCTCTAATAGGTTCAGTGTATATTGTGATATAAAGGTGTGGCCCAAGGTTTATTGTTTAGCACACTGTTAGTTTTAATGTTTATTAGCAATGTTTCTACAATGGAATATAAATGAATCTGTGATACATATTTGAAGTAGCTTTTAAATCTCTTTTTTACTATGACTAAACACATTAATTAGTCTCCCATCTCCACTACTACATTTGGTATTACTTCAGTAAGATAATTCCCCTTATTACAAACATTTGGGCATCTGGATTGCTGACAAATTATCTTTTTAAGCACATTTTAAAATTCAAATAAAAGAGAAAAAATTGTCAAAACACACTTTCTAAGGACGAGCAAGGAGAAGACAAGCCTTCTGCCATGTCTGCATTATGCACATAATTTATAGAAATGTGGCAGCCTTCACTCTTAAAATGTCTGGAGGCTGTTTCCCCTCATCTCCCAGTTTTATAACAGGTGCAAGCTATTGTAGTAAGCATTGTAAAAGGGAGCGACAATTATTTGTTAACAAAGTCCTTATCCATACAGTATATTACAAAGGTAGCATCTCAGGAATCTATTCAGTATTTATCTCCCTTATACATTCATATTGTGGGTTCTATAAAATCATGAATGACAGGATAATTGATCATACCAACCTCTTTAGTTACTGTTGTTATGCTATTGCTTGCACATCACATATACTGTTTAGTGACAATGGTAGCAGATTTGCTGTTTTTGGTCAGAGGATACAGATATTTGTTATGCTTTATAGCTGCAAATACTACACAGTATGTGTGCCATCATGAATGAAGCTTTAAAAAAAAAAAAAAAAAAGTAAGATAGCTGACATGCATTTACAGCACACACCACACCACAGTTAATTCATTCATTCCTTACATTGTTGTTCCAGTGTTCAAATGTAATCAATTTATTCATATAGCATCACATCAGAAGAAATTAGAAATGATCTCATGACACCTTCCATATAGAGCATCTCTAGATTGTTGTCTTTATAATCATTTACAGAGACCCAACAATATGGTTTTGGTTAAAAAGACAAAAGAAAGAGACACCAACCTCTAAACACAAAATATAACTCTTGTGAACAAGAGAACAAGAGTACTGTGCCTACAGTAATTACAGTTGCTTAGTTATTACTGGACACTCAATAGCAACAGCACAATTGCAGCATTTCAGCAAATGGTTAATTACCCTGCTTCGATTGCATTACTTTTCATAACCGCAAGGGTCAGAGTAGTATTGACGTGGAAAATAAGTAATTGTAGAATGAAAACTTTGAAAACTAAAAGCATGAACTTTGAGTAACTTTATGTAACTTCAAGAGCTTTTTCTCAATTATTCATAGGACCTGTGGCCATGAGCTCCCTAGCAAAAGAAAGATTCAGCTGACACTTCAATCAAGCAAGAACAGACAAGCAAGCCTGAAGACGCCTTTGTATTCATATAAATATTCATGTACTTTTCCACCAAGGACTCTGCAAGTAAACCTTGTCATCAACTATAATCCCAGTAACATGTCAGAAGAAAAGTTTGGAAAGGGGCAGAGGAAGTTCATGAACAAACACAAGAGGTGGTTATGTAGGTAAACAGTAGCTGAAAAAAACAAAACAAAGAAAAGAGGACAATCTTGACAAAAAACAGGATTTGACTGTCAATTAGAGGGACGAGACAGAGGTTGAAGAGTCGGTAGGCAGGCAGATATATCACTATAGAGAAGTGCAAAGGCAGCAAGCATAAGATGATGAGATGAGGTGAGGAATAAACAGGGAGGGCAACGACGTGTACCGAGGAGAAAATAAAGGAAAACAAACAAACAAATATATAGGGTTATGCTGATAGATGGCAGTGACAGTACAATCCATCTCACTGATATTTACCTATTTATTAAAAATCACTGACTAATGCATGACAGCACAGTTTTATAGAAGCCGTGGCTGATATGGCTTATTTGATTAGGCTAAAGTATGACTGCATTATACACGAGGAACAACATATTTTAACTTGTGCAGTTTAATAACATTTTGTTTTACTTAAATTCTGCCGTTGATGATCAAAGACTAATTTTTCAATATTTTCTAGTGTTCACTACAATAGATGGAAAAGGATCAGGCTTCAAGGCTACACTGGTTTCACAGAGCTGCGTGCCAAAGTCTAGTCATTAATCATCCTCACAAAACAGCATCCAGCAGCTCAAAGCTCTCCCCAGCCGCCTAGCAGAGTTTTGCTCTCCGTACAAGGATCACACACACACACACACACACACACACACACACACACACACACACACACACACACACACACACACACACACACACACACACACACATGCATGAGTGGTTACATGCAGTATGTATTGCACACACAAACATGTAATAGGTTGCCAAGATACATTTGTGTATCCTTTGTAGTTCTTATTCTTGATCTTTCCATGCCAGGTTTTGACTAATGACTTTTTGAAGGTAGACATATAGTAGTCATCAATATTTTCTTGGTAAAGTTACCAATAGACAATATTTTGTGCCAGTATTCAAACACAACAGCGAACACTGTATCACTAAAGAAAGGGATCCTGTATTGCTGAGGCCATGTGTTTTTATGTTTCACATGAATTTTAAAAAATGCCAGTAGCCCACTCAGCACTAAGGCGTTTCTAAAAATCAGACAGGTCTATCTGAGATATTCCCCATGCTAAGTTAGACTGATTCTATTCTTATCCCTCTTACTTAACAATCATAAACTCACTCATTAATTAAAAGGTGTTACCAAAACATCACCCCATAACATCTAGTTAGACGGCTTTTTGAAACCATAGCCCAGCTTTTAAACAGTACTTGCAAACAAGAAAAAAATTGGCTCCATAACCTCCCACTGTCAGGCTGAGTGCATAAAACCTTATAAAACGCTAGCATATTAGCTAGTAAATGTTCAATGCACAATAAAACCAAGACTTGTAAAATACAGTTTGATGGAATTTAAAAAGTGAGTCCTGGAATAACAAACAAAAACACAGCAATTTTATTATGTCAGTCAAGAGGTTTTACTTGCATTAAAACAGACTGTGAGCTTTAAATCTCACTTGCTGCAGTTTTTAGAAGTTTCTTCTTTAAATGAAATACAAAGATGTTTCAGTGCAGCAAACACATCATGCTATAAAACTAAGACAGGTTTGATGTTCCTTATCTTATACTGCCAGTGAAAGTGGTTTCCAAACATTCACCTGGTTTACTACTCTGGCCACTTACTGTCCCCTAGACAACAACGGCAAGTCTGTTCTTGTTTTTTACATTTCGTTCTACATTCATTAAACATTTCTATTATTTCTATTATTTTATCTTTTTAAATTTTAACCTTTTTAACATATATATATATTTTTCAGAATTAAATTGTTCGTTACTCTGAATTCTGGAAACAAACATGTAACACAACAATACAGTAAAAACCTGACAATATACACTGAACTCACAAATTAAGGTCTGCAAAATGACCCGAACATTGCCTCCACACTGCCAAACCAAAAATAGAACCCTATAATCTTCAGACAGGTCAGATTTTATAACTAAACCATCACATCATGGTACAAATGTTCCTATTATTATATCCCCCCAACATCCCACAGAGTTATTTAACATTGGCCTCTTATTGGATGAACAACAGGCCTCTATTATTGAATGATCTAATATAACTTAGTGAGTCAAAGATTATCAGTAGCCACTAATAAAGAATGATCATGACTTTATTACTTTTATTGCTGCACACAAGGTCAGTCTCACTTCTAGAGCCTATTAATGTTGGACTTTTATGAGGCGAGGAGACCTGATTGAACTGTGAATTAGCCCTCAAACTTTTCATGCTTCAGTGAAGCCAAGAGTGACATTTACAGTACTGTATATTATAACTCTCTGTCATCTGGTTTTACTTTGTTGGCCAAATGACAGAGAGTTATATATAGAGAAAGAATAGAGGTATTACTAAAATAATATGACATGAAATTCTCAACAACTTTATTATTTTGTGTTATGTGTCTGTCATGTTTATTGCAGGGCTAGTTTACTGTAAGTGATTTTGCCTAATATTGCTAAAAGGGTGCCATTTTTATTAGGTCCTCTTTAAAATTAGAAATGCCTGTAGTAGCATATGCCTCTATTGTGGCTAGTTTTAGTCACACTAAAAGAAAGCTTTTATAGCCACACTAGCAGCATGACGTCATGTTAGTTGGTCCACTGCTTTGGTCGAGCCTACAATTTCTAAACAACCGTGAAGTTGACATTTTTGTTTTTTTGGTAAAATGTGTCAACAACTTTAATGGTTTGTCATCAATCCTCATGACTTTGGTGATCCCTAGACTTGTCATTTGTGGCACCGGCAAGTTTTCATATGTCTGCATTTACGAGATGACTTGGCACAATATTTTGTATGGAGAGTTATGGTTCCCAGACAATGCAGCTGAATTACTTTTGGTGATCCCCTGACTTTTCTCCTGGAAAAATAACAAGATAGCTTAAATGTTTTTGAGCAGAATGCCAAGCACTAAATGGACTCCCATTAATGACTGTTGAGCCGCCCTCAGGATGAATTATAATAACTTTGGTGGTCTCTGACATTTCCACTGGCACAATCACCAAGTTTTTTTTCCCAACTGTGCTGGTTTGGTATCTTGGTGACTTGCACTAGTGGGAGTTTAGATGTAGAAGGTGGGGTGATGGGTTTGGGTTTATAGTGGTATTCCCAGAATCATCACACAGTAACGTTTATGTTTGAATATAAAGATTAAGCACTGGGCGAACATACAACTCTTGTTTTCACATTACTTTACTACTTAAATTTGCTTATAGAACCATTCTTACGTAACTTCCAAAGCCTCAAAAGCCTTACAAAATCAGATTGGTAGAGAAGCCTGTTTGTTAGATTTCCACATCAGCAAGTACATCTTAAGTTTAAGTGAAAAAGCTGTTCTCTTGTCACTTGTCAAAAAAATGATGCTTGTAAGAGTTCCATCACATTCACTGTTGTTGTGTTCAGCTGGACAGCTTTGTCTGCTCACAGCTGGTGTTCTGTACAAAGACAGACTTGACTTTTAAAATCATAGATCACTCTGTGAAATCATGCAAAGTCAACAATGCGCGTATAAAGTCTAAACAACAATGATAGTGATTTACTCCCTGTGGAAGATATGATCCATGCTCTTCACAGCACACAGGTATCCTGTCAATTACACACACCTTATTGAACCCATTTTCTGTTTGTTATGTTGCCATCATTATTTTTCCTTAGCTACTCTACACTTGCCATTAACTTTGTCCTCATCAACCTTTTTGAGTGATTGAGAAAAGATGTAGGGGGCTGATTAGAGAGTGAAAGTGAATGGATAGGTTAATATGCTTAATATGGTTGAGATTGAGTTAGTAAATGATGTCAGGGAGTTAGCTGCTGGCATCAGATCCAAATCACTTCCCGTGCCCTCACCCGTGTCCGTGAGCAATTTACGATTAAAGTTCTGAAAAACGATGGGGAGGGGGGGGCCTGTGTTGCTTCCTGCTTTACTTTTGCATGCACCTTTTCAAATTCCAATCCAATAACCTCGTTTGGTCTATGTTCTTTTGCTTGCACTCTTTATCTATGAATGTTATTTTTTCTACACGAGTGATTTTCCATACACTTGAGTAACATTGCTGTAAAATCACAGCACTTTAATTTCACAGAAGATGTTTTGCTGCTCTTTGCACCCCTGCATGCAAAGCAGTTGGACATGAGTAGTGCTAAGCAGATCTTTTATAACCACTAGATTCTCAGCCCACATACTGTAACTGACTGTCTGCACAGTAAACGAATATCCACCCTGCTGAGTATGGCCTTGGTCTCTTGATCTAATTTCTTTTGCCGGTCTCATGATGGCTGATTCCATTTACTAAGCTGCAGTCATATGGGTCTGGTATTGTGAGAAACACTCTAGAGGGATACCACATTTGAGAAGCCTGAGCTGAAAAATTAAAACACTGCCATGGCAGAAATTAATTATTATTATAGTTGAATTGTAAGTAACTATTATCGTTTAGTGAAACATAGAAGTGGGACTATATGAAGTGTATTCTCAGACATAACAAAAGAATGGAGGTTTAGGGATAGACTACAGATATCGCTCAAAAGTCACACTTGCCTTTACTAACTTTGTTACTAATGGATATATGTGTCTATTAAATAGCAGCACACCAAAATATCAGTTAAGTCATTTTACTGACTTATTTATTGCCTATTTATAGACAGGCAGGCAACAAGTGCTAGGATTTTGTCTTGGATTAGCAGGCTAAAATTTGCATTGTGTGATATTAGATCCTCAAAAAGCCCTTGTTAGTAAATTTAGAAATAAATCCAGGTTCCAGAGATGCCAATAAAACTAAATCTCATATCACAGTAATGCTGCTGTCCTGCCTGCCACAAGACTGAGACCTAAACAGATGCTATCTATCTAGTCATCTATCAACCTGTCCAAACAAAACACCACCAGGGTATTGGAGGCAAGTGAAGTGGAATGCGCATGTCAGTACTGTAACTGATGATCATACCGCTTAAATGAGTAAACATTTTAGCTCTAATGGCAGGGGAAGATGAACTTGCATGTGCAGCCAGCTCTGTAACCAGACTGATGCAGACATCTAAGACAGCAATGACAAATGGTAACACCCCTAAACACAGCAGCAACAGCAATCCTGGCAGCTACCAAAGAGATGCTGCATACTATGGAAGGGAAGAGGGAGGGGGGAAAAGACACAGCAAAAGAGAAAGCCATCTTTTCTTTTAGATGTGACTGTGATGAAAGGCGTGCAGGGAGATTAATTTCCTAGAGGCGTGCCACCTTGTTGCCTTTTTTGACCCCGGAGAGGAGAAGATTGAATAGATAATTCTGCTGGAGCTCGGCACATTCTGCCCCCGACAGTCTTTCAATGAGCTACAGCATTATCTTGTTCACACCCTTGTGCTTCTTCTCTAGGGTGTGCTTCAATGAGTTTTCTGACTGAACAAGACGACATGTCACTCATAACCACCATGGAGGATGGTAATGAAACAGTCATCAAACATTATCGGTGGAGTAAAGCCAGTGGACAGCTCCAGGCCACAGTGAATGGCACATGCATACACAAGCAGAATACTAAGCAGCTGTGATGATTTAATGCAAAGCTATATGTCGGTATGCTGAAACAAAGTCAAGTTGAGGATGTCTCAAGCTATGATGGGTACCTTTGTTCTTTTATTCATAGAGAAGTATCCACAATTAACACCAGAATGTTTTGAAGTAAATAAGGTAAATCAATATAGCCACAATTAAAACACGGGATGATGAAGATTTTGGAAAATGACCCCCATATTAAGCATTAATCTTTCGGTTTAAGTTTTACCCAAGGAGGCCCTGTAATTTGAATTTTTATTTATCATGTTGGTAATTCTAGTGGAGCAGTGTGCTGTGATAAGGACCCTTGTTTAATTGATCAAATCTGCATCATCAACATGCACATGCCTTGGCAGCTTCCTGGTGTAAGTGTTTGTAAAGTAAAAGCATGCTTATTAGTATTGCATATAAAACTCTCAACAGTTTTCCAATGTCAGAAAAGGACGTTCCTGCCATGTTAACATCCACAGAATCTGCAGACCTTTTTTACAAAACATTATAGCAAGGTTAGTTCATCTGATCTTGCTCTTTACCAATCTGTGGACCAAAGCTGTGGATTGGTGTCAGTATGTTGTACATGATGAAGCTGTAAAAAAGACTCTTCACTTCAGCCTCTGCTCTGAGGATGGATGTGTTCACACTGGTTTGGAATCAGCAGGGCAATATGCAATGATTTCAATTATGGGATCTTCTTGAGTAAAACTAATATCGTCAGACTAGTGCTTTAAACTTTTAGATACCGTCACATTAGTATGTTCAGTGCATTGCAAGAGGTCCTTTGAAGTTACATTGCAATTTATTTGCTGTAACTACTTTCCTTAAACTTAGTTCCTATGTTTTTACTTCAGTCAGTGATTTTCTGTTTGATTCTGCAACTTTGAGGATAAAGTGCCTGAACTTGTTGCTGCAGATAAAAGCTGAGTATGCAATATAAATGTTAGCTGGCTAACTAGTTTGTGGACTCCTTCATGCGGGTGAAGAAATTGGTCACCTTTTCTCTTATATATTGGAGTTACCACTGTATGAAAACTGAACATTGTGTGCAAAATTGTGAGAAACAAACTTTTTTGACTGGTATTGATCTGTATTGTACAGTAGCTGCACTGGAAGTCTACAATTGGCAATTTGCTAAACGCCTCCCTGTCCAATAACAGCTTAGCAACTGTAAGCAGGCATGACAAGCCTGTCAAACTTTGGATTTCTCAACATGTTGAAGCAATGTGCATGGGGCTGTGGAAAGTGTAATACTTGACATTTAAATAGTGTGTAGGATGCTGTTTTTTAATCTAGGCTTTTCAGTATAAGGATAAAATGGTGTTTTTATCTGCTCTAACCTTGGCTACAATAGTTTGAATGCCTGGAGTACTATCTTATTACATCCAATAGTAACTACGATGTAAAAATGATGACCTAAATGACTGAGAACTTTCACAGACTAAGTGTTAACTTCCAAAGCCAATAAGCACATCATTACATACATACATTATCTGTAAACACTTATCCTCACTAGGTTTGCAGCTCTCCCAGCTGACATTGGGTGAGATACACCCTGGACAAGTTGCCAGTTCATCACAGGGCACAGACAAACCATTCACAATCACATTCACACCTACAGACAATTTAGAGTCAGCAATTAACCTGTTAAGTGCATGTTTTTGGACTATGGGAGGAAGCCGGAGAACCTGCGCAGTCACGGTGAGAACATGCTCCACACAGACGGGGTTCAAACCAAGAACCTTCTTGCTGTGCACCACCGTTAATCATTAATGAACTATATTTGTTTGTGTGGCTACACAATATTTTATTTTTTAAAAATCTCTCAAAAATTCACAACTGCCACATCCACCATGTTGTAATACCTGTGGGGAACCTGTTACTAGCAAAGTTTAGGATGCTAACTTTATAGGGAACCTGTTACTAGCAAAGTTTAGGATGCTAACTTTATAGCTGCTCCATTCTGCAACGCAGCCCATATTATTTAAACGTTAAGCAACATAAAGTAATATTTTGGATTGTTTAAAATGAAAAAAGAAAAAAAAAAAAAATATATATATATATAGATACTTATGCTAGAATGAAACAGTCTGATTTTGCATTGGATTGCAACCCACTCCACTTACCCTTAAAGAATGAAGGAGAGACTATGATGGATGCACAGTACATGAAAAACATTGAACAATTTATCTAGAGCCAACGTTAGGTTTGTCCGCTCTGGGCTGCTGTAGAAACATGCCAGTTCAATATGGTAGAAAAGGACCGACAGCATCTGTAGATATAAATGGATCATTCTAAAGTTACAAAAACGCAATGATTCTTATTTTCAGGTGATGATTATTCAAAAGATAGATTTCCATATTAAATTCCATTACTGCCATATTCTGTACATAGAGCCCCCCAAAACACTGGACCTTTTAAGTTTAGGTAACTCACATCAAACTCAAACTAAAGTCTGCTCTAATATAAATCAGCTTTTCTGTTTCAAGATACTTATTAAGTTATATGACATTTTATCTGGTAAAAAATTAACAAGCATAGCCCATAATCATCTCACAGGTTGATTGAGCACAGTATAAATTTATTGAGGCCACAAATGTCTTCTATTCCTCTCAAGTCCAGTCTTTCAGCTCCCATCCAGTGATATGCTTCTGATATGGAGACTGCTTGGGCTGTAATTAGAGTAATTATAAGGGGAACAGAGGGAGAGGGCCGTAACTATGCCCCTGGTAGTTTCAACATCATGTCTCAGCTCCTGTAATTATGCTTAGACTATTATTAACTGAGATGCATTCACCCAGAGGAGTGAAAAAGAGCTAAAAACAAGAGAAAGTCACTTAGAGAGCCACAATCATCATATATAAAAATACACCGATTTTAAGCATTTCATAATTATACACATTAATATCACCTCTGTTGATGTCTTTTTAGAGGGAATTGTATTAAAACGGCAAATCAGCATAAAGCAAGTACAGAAAATCGTCCAAACGTAACTGGTTATCTCCCACTGTCACTGACTTAGTTATCTTGTTACCAGTCAGCAGGATGAAGCCATTTGCCAAAATGTGCATTTTCCACGTACCTAACAACTGACACATCCTAAAGCACGTATTCAAATAAAGTGACAGAAAACTCATTATAACCTCACACAGGCTCACGCAGGCTAACATCTCTAACTCCAAGCAAAAAGTGTCATATATTTACCCTGATGGCGCTATAAACGATTCACATCCATCACTAGTGGACTTACTTTCTTTATTTCCAGTCCATCAGCTCTGACAACCCCCTCCCTGCTTCAAACATGAAACATGCAGCGTCACAACTAATGACTTTGATGACAGTCGTGTGTCTAGCTGTTTGCTTTGTTTCTGTTGACACATATAGAGGATGTCATCTTTAATTTGACCCAGTATTGGTATGAAATATGAAACCTCAACCTTTTTTTAATCATTACTAAATGGTTGTGTGCATTGTGTAGGTGTGTCCCCACAGTCTTTCTTTCATCGTTTAATCTGGCATCTGTGCCAGATAAATGTTGACACATAAATGCTAATGAAAGCTGAAAATGGACTGGAAGACCAGCTACTGGCAAGTGACCCCTTGAGCTCGACAATACACAATAACTTCAAAGAATGCCTTTCTTTGCTTCATATCATTAATGATCCACATGACATCGTTATCGGTGAAAGGATGTAATGGTTTCTCTGCAGGATTTCTCTAACCTTAGCAGCTGTGATTGTGTTTCATAGTTTTCATGTGTGATCAATGCACATGTGATCAAAACCTGAAACAGAACTGAAGCTTTCAACAGGAGCCGAGGCTGAAAACTCTTACTCTGGAAAAATTGGCATTTACATTATTGTGGATTAGACTTTGTGCGTGAGTGGGACTACATGTGGGTGTGCGTATGCTTGTCTGCCGCCTACTCCTGTAGCCACCTACTCACAGTTCCTAACATGCAGAGCAAGTGCCTACACAAAGCTCCATCCCACCGGTGCTGTAACTAAATCCCCAAGAGAAACTGAACATCCAGATTATTTACAGTTACTCGAGTTTTGTTGCTCGCAGCCATGCACATCATTTGTTGTTTATCCACCAATGTGCAGACACATTAAGATAAATTAAAGTTTGTGAGAATACTTTGCAACTGTTTGCTCTTACAGACCAGATTACTACATATCCCAGGAAAGAGGATGTCACTATTTGGTACAAAAGCCATGTCCTGCCAACAAACTGGTAGTTTTAGCATAGCTGAAATACATAAAGACACTCTATCTACTGCTCATTTCATCTTTAAAGTATTCAGTTCCAAATGTCAAGCCATCACCGCCAGTAACTGTAACTTGATTTCAAATATAGCTAGAATATATAGTGAGTATATGTATCTGCAGATACAGCAGGTACTGTGCTACTGGAGGTACTGTGCTGCACTGTCATGCAAAAAAAGCATAACCTGTCTAATATTGGCTTTAACGGATCATAACAGAGAGTTATATCGAAAGACAACGTTGAAAAAACATGAAATATGACATATAAAATCAATGTGATTCAAACTAAAATCTCCGAATGGATTTTTAGACAAAATTACAGCCATTATCTGCAACGACTGCATAAAGATATGTCCATTGAATTTAAAGTGGGTAGTTGAATTCTGGCACTGGTCTGACGTCAGACTCTTGAAGTCTATTAAGTCTCTCTCTTTTTCCTCCAATCGATACGTCCTCCAGGTGCAGGATATAATGTGTAATCATAAAACACAAATTCCAGTCATCATTTTGATCATGATGAGAGTAACACAGTGCCGTTAGCAGCCACTGTGTAATTACCCGGCTGCCATGGACCATAAGGGAAAACTACACTATGCAAATATTTCATTTTCTCAGAAAGGCTCCTTAGGGATCCATTGTGTACACTGCAGAGGCAATATCTGCCTAACTGGATGCCACACCACGGCAAAGGGAAAATCCATACCATTAGCCCTAGCCTTAGCCACTTTGCTCAGAGTAGATCTGGGTTGTAATAGGTCATTTTCAAGTTGCTAAACTGAACCTGTGGAGAGAAAAACACAAAAGGCAGCACGAGCACATAGACTTTAATGCCAAAAGGTAGAGGCTGCCACCTCTTACTAAAATGAACAAAGCCTTGTGTACAAGGTCTGACAGTGGCTGTGAGTGACAGCTTAATAATTTACAGCTTAGTGTAATACCATAAAAGGTTTGCCTTTCCAGATCATTTTTTAACACTGAAGCAGAAAGGCCTTTGGGGCTATGCTAAAAATTTGCATGCAGTTCTAGCTCCAGCAATATCTAACATATTCCTGGTGTAGTCATTGATTTGATCCCAAATATTGAAAGTTAGTCAAATGAATGATAGTCATCAGAGATACGCGGAGGTTAGAGTGCAGAAAAATACCTCTAAAATATCTAGAGAATGACAGAGCCCTCCGTCGATGCAATAACCTGTATGCCACAGCTGCATAGAGCTGCGATGATCTATTGAAATAATCTATTCATTTCTTTTTCATTGAATTGCTTCACCTAGATGCCTTTCTGCCAGTCCAAAAACAAAAGGCATTTGAAAATAGCATGTACTAATTGAGGAGCTGAGCTGTAACTAGGAGACATTTGGTATTTCTACATGATAAATGATATAAAGGATGAACTGATTAACAAAAATGCCATCGATTCATTTTCTTTCTATGGACTAATTGATTAATCACCTAAGTCTTTCAAGAGTAAGGGGAGATCAAGGATCTCAACCGTATGAATAAAGCACTATCTGCCGTTGAGTCTCATCAGCATCATTACGCTCTGCTCAAAAAGGGTTTGGAAAGCTGCATATGAAATGATGGATAACGTTTTCTCCTTTTCCTTGGGTTGCTGCAGAGACAGAGAGCTTGTGGAGTGGAGCTTCAGCACCAGAGAGTGGACAGCTCTACACCCTCACCACCAGAAGACTCTGAGCCCTGAGCAACACATTGATTTATCCATTTATCATACAGGACTTTGGATTGTCAGATCTAACCACGGTTATTCCATCTTTCCCTTAGTACAATACGACCCATGTAATTCAGTTTTCCTCCAATTTGCTTAAGGTTTAGCACAAAGATACCCAATAGTGACAGAAACAGGAGCTCTGTATTAAATCAAGACAGAAGAGAGACAGTCCTTGGTGGGGTACAAAGAGGTTGTGGGACATAATCATGCTCCTACTGAACTGGTAGCTATAATATGTGGCCATTAGTATTAGGCAGAAAGCAATCAATAGTCTGTGCTGAAATGCCTAATGTACTTACAATTGCATTATAAGCCATTTAGCTTACAAAGAGGAGAAGATCCACAAGTGGGCGAGATGGGTGAATATCGATGATTATGATTAGTTGTGTTTCAGCATGATTTTGGTCCATACATTTAACGCAGTGTTATTATGGGAAAAGATTTTGGTTCGATGTTCTGTTTGACTGAAACTGTATTTTTTCCCCATTCTTCATAGAGAAATGGTGCGCAACTAAAAAAAATGAGTCAGTTTAATGTTTTCTCGCTGCTCTGAAAAATGATATTCCCAATGAAACAGCACTCAAACACCTACACGGATTAAAGGCGTCTGTAAATTCGTCCTACACACAATCACACAACTAACAATGGGTTTTCAACAAGTCGGAAGTTTCAGAATTAATACCAGCTACTTGTTTAAGCATAGCTTTGTGGATGAGGGCTGCAGACATACTGATTGTTCATAGTTTCCAATAATAATTATTATGAAAACAAGTGCAGCCAGGCACAATAAACCTGCACCGAAGTGTAGTGCTTCCCGTGGATCCGTGAAGCCCTGTGAATCTGGTCTCACCGGGTTTATGTTAGTGGTGATAAAGAAGGAAACACTAAATTCTAAGACTTGTGAGTGAAGTTTGGCACTGTCACGTATCGGAGCGAGGGTTACTATAGAGAAACTATCAGCAGTATGTCCTCACAGCCAGCACAACAGAACAGTTAAACGTGAGCAATGATTATATCACACACCAGAATAAAAAGAAAAATGAATATGAAATGTGAAACTCACCATAGAGGGATATAATCCGAAGATGGTGAGGGAGAGGACGGGGTACAGAACGCTCAACAGGACCCGCATGCTTACGGGCTCCGGGCAGCCACTTTTCTCCAAGGTGCAGTCCTTTAACATAGAGCTCCTGTACTGATGTTCACCTTAGCGCGATTCTACTCTTGTCGAACCGCAGAAGGACCGCTCCGACGGCGGCTCAGCGACCACACGTTCAACGGCATCACACCCACCGCTCCACGGTGCTCCGACTGAAGGCAGGAGGGAAGGAGGAAAAAAAGTTTTGAGCGAGGGGGAAATATTCAAATATTTCATTTCCAGCAGACTGCAGGGGAGGCGCACCAAGGACGTGACATCACTGGATGGGTTTAGGAGGGTATCTATCTATCTATCTATCTATCTATCTATCTATCTATCTATCTATCTATCTATCTATCTATCTATCTATCTATCTATCTATTGATAACCTTCATATTCACCTTCTGATTTTTTCCAGAGAAAGACAAAAAGAAGAATGTTATCTTGTCGATTTCAGTACCCACACCTTTTACTATCAGTATCAACATCTCTGGTGTGTTAGGTATTTATTTTCCACCCTATGCATGGATGACAGTGATATAAGGACTGATGTTCCCAAACTTATGTGTCTGCACGTGTCTATCACTAATCATGCAGCAATGACATTGTGATGGCTGAGATCACAGTTTACACACCACTATTCACACTCCATTTTCATGAAAAACATACATACATACATATAACTTTCAAGGTCACCTGGATAGAAACCAGACATGAAACAGGCTTAGCAACAACAACAACAACAACAACAACAACAACAAAAGGCCAGATGAGAAGTCTCCCATTCATAGTGAGAGCAGTGAGTTTTTTTTTTTATTAACAAAGGCGGTTGATGGGTCCTGCATACATCTCCAGTTACCTTCATATACTTTCATGAATATGTCATGGCTGAGATATTCATGGAGCTGTTCAGCAGTTGAGCAGCAGTGGGGAGATGAGATGCCAGTGCAGGCTAGTGTGACGATGCTGCCTCCAGAACAGCAGCGGCACAAGATGCAGTGCTGCCTGTAGGCAGTTAAAGTCATGGTAATCTGGTCATCAGCTGTGTGACATTAAGAAGAATCTTGTCTACATCCTCCTTTCCTTTTCTGTGTTTGTATGTATTTTCTCCTCAGTTTGGTTACATTTACATCATATTTCCTTTACCTTTTAAATGTCTCACTTCTCTCTTGTTTCTGCGGACTTTCTTAACCAGACAAGACAACAGGGTGTCACTGTTAAGAAAACTATTTACTTTGAGAGTTTGCACGGTTTGTTTTCAAGACTCTGAATCTACAGTATCTGCTGTGAATTTTCATTACAGCAACAATGCATTTCTCACTCTCTGGTATATAAAGTAGCTTGATAAATTCAATGACACGTCTTTCAAAATACAGAACAATCTCAGTTAAGGTCAATATAGCTTTATGGGGTTTTTTTTCTTGCTTGTAGATCCTCATGAGAATGTTTAGTTTTTGCGGAAGGTCTTACGAATCATTGTTCTCTTGGCCCCGGGGGTCATTCTTGTATTCTTGTGACATTGGTGATCAACTGACTTCTGCAGGGTGACATTTTGACTTTTAGTAAACTCTCTCAAAAAGCACTGAATGCATTGCTATGACATTTGGTACAGACATACATGCGTGGGGTATGAATATTAAGACACTGATGACCCTGATTTTCATCTATAATCACCATGAAGATCACATTTGTAAACACCTATAGAATGCTTTGCCATTAAATTTAAATTTCGTACAGACATTTATGCCCCCCTCAAGATGAATGTACTTTGGTGATTCCTGAACATTTCATTTAGAACCACCATCAGATCAACAAACTGCCAACACACTAAACTCATGGTAAAACATGACCTGCTATACATGGGCATGTTAACATGCATCTTCTATCTTTCAAAGTTTTTTTTAATTTTTTAAATTTTTACAAATGTTCTCTTTGTGTGTCAATCATGATTAAATAATGTAGAGGAGAAGAGAGAGGAATAAAAAAAAAACTATTTGCATGTTAGCTGTTGATTGGAGGTGTGTTGAAGGGCTAATTGTTCTGGAGAAATAAATAGTCAACTTACGTCTGGTTGCACTCAGAAACAAGTTGGCGTGGGAGTAGCAGAAGTGGTAAACAATCTTTCTTCTACTGTATACTCTGTGAGTATACCAAACTTGGAACCTTCATAATTCAAACCTGTTCAAAGAAGACTCCACACAACCTTCACATGCATTAGGTGGGGGTGAATGTTCTTTCTTAATACCTGAATTAACAGGACTGTTTTCTGCTTCTTCTTTTTTTCAGATTCATCCCTATTTTTTATCCATGACCCACAGTTTTGTGTCTTAGCTCAGATTCTGTACAGTTTATCTGGTATGTTTTGAGCAGTCTGCTGTTTTCGGTGGCATGCTGTGTTCAGACTGCAACACAGTGTTCCTTCCATAGCAGAAAAAAACGGCTGTCATAGTTTAAAGCAACAGGGGATGAAACTGCTTTTCAATACACTTTAGGCACTGCTTACCAATGAGCTCTACAGAGCCATCCTCAGCTCCATTTGTTTGAAGAGAAAACTTTGACACCTTGCATGCATTTTTGCATGTTAATTAGACAAACATGACCTCTAGTTTTGGGGTGAAATGATTAACAGAATTAAATCCAATCTATAACGTAGATTAGGAAAAAAAACAATCATGAGGTGATGCAATGCCTATTCACACCACTATAATGGAGTCTTAATGAAAGCAGGTTTTAATAGAGCTAGGTCTGTCAAGTTGGAGTAATTAAAATTAAACAGACCTTGTACTGGAGGAGGCCAATGGGCTTATTTCTATATTCTCTCAGAAGATTGTGTTTGTGAACTGCAGATTCTGGTGTTTGTCGTATGTAATGCTGTTAACATACTATATGCTCCTGCATTATTCACCACATCGAAACAGGTCAGACTCTTGCTCTCTTTCTCCTTTTCATGTACTTCTTTTCTGGTGTCCTTGAGAGTTATTTTAAACTCATCAAAGACTGTCTGCACAGTATGACAGGGTTGAAATGAGTCATGTATCAGTCTTGAAATGTTTGAACATGTGTCTGTGCATTTACCATTCATATTTATCAGAAGCACCCTTGTGGTTAAAGGTTAATGCATCACTGAGGAATAAATGTGTGCGCATGCGTGTGAATGAATGTGGCATGTGCATGTTCATCTGCATTCATTTGTCCAAAGGTCATCTAATGAGCAGTCTGGGGAATAGGAATGTGTCATGAGGTGGACAGTCAGTCTTAGCAAACAGGATTTACCAAGACAGTGTTGTCTTCCAATGGCTTTGGTCCAAATTGTATAATTCCCCTGTAATATTAGCATGAATGGCTTGTTCTTTATTATAATTTCATATCTCTTGAGTTTATAACTGGTAAGAACACACAAAGCTGAAGGGAAGCATGAACAGTAGTTCTGCTAACCTCATCTCCACATAGCAGAAACTCCAAAACATGCCGTGGCAACTGAAAAGCTACTTAGGCAGTACGATGTGGGGATTTCACATAATGCTTTACAAACAGAAACATGATGCTGTTATTTTAAAGCAAGACTGCAGAAGTGTCAGACTGAAAGCAACATCAGTGAAATTCTATAGGTGGGTTTGCTGCTCTTTAATAAATATTGTAAAATCCCCAAAACATACTCTTTGCAATTAACTTCATATATTACTTTCTAAAATATTGATGCCACTATTTTAATATCCTGTTTTCATCTTGTTCTTCTTTCAGAAATTATACACACAGCTACAAAACATCAGACTGAACAGAGAAAGGAGTATTTCACCTTGACGCCACCAGCCAGGAGCTTGAGCAATAAACAACCTGACTGTGCAACGTCAAATCCTGAACAAAGCCAGAAAAGAAACAACAATGCCAAGATTCCACCAAAGCTTATTCACTCTTAAAACACCAAGCATTATTAGGTTTACAACTTACCAACAGAGACAAGTTCCACAGATGATTCACTCAGCACCTGAAGAAACAGTACTCAGTGACAAGGCCACTATCTTGGAACGTATCTATTCAGTGACAAACAGAAAGCTAGACAATATACAACTCAAAATCATTTATCCACCTAACATAGATGGTAGGACAGTGTATTAGCAGTGCCATTCTGTCACAGTGGTCAACTGCTTTCTCTTTCCAGTATGTAATTTCCTTGAACCTCTGTTGGTCTGTACAGTATGCTGAGAGAAAGGTGTACATTCCTTTCATTAATCTGATTGATATTTATATGAGCCATACTTGTGATGTTTAAGAAACGCTTGTTTACTTGTGTTTAGTCTTTTTGATCACACAGGATTTCATGAGGGGACTATTAGGGGGACCTGCCTGACCCTTTAAGAAGACGTTGTATACTTCCTCTTTCAAATGTCTTTATGCTTATTTTTTCTGCTTTCTTGTTGTCTTATTTGTTCCAAATATGGGAATCATTACTTCTTTGCTAACAATGTACATGTTTTGATTATGCATCTTGAGAGGGTAAATGTTTATTTTTATTTATTTATTTTTTTTATCAAATTACATCTGAGTACCATATATTGGCCACAGAAAACGGGTGGGGGGTATAAAGGTTAAACCTGTTGGTCTGTGGAGGTGTAGTGTGAAGGTTTCTTCCTTACTAATTATCTGCAGGAGATGGTCACAAAGTGGTCACACTAATGATATTGTTTTTGTTTGAATAAAAAAAAAAAAAAATGAATGCCTGCCTGCTGGTCTATTCTTCCCACACACACTACCAACCATGCTCACGTTCACACATCCCCTTATACATTCTACCTTATGCTATTAAATAAATAGAAATGACCTCACACAGGTGCAATATTCAAATTAAATAAAATCAAGTTTATTTGTATAGCCCTTTACAATAGCCAAATGGTACCCAAAGTGCTTTACAACAAAGCCATAAAACAATACATAACAGATACATAACAAATAAATACAATTAAAAGTGCTGTAGTGCTGCAGCGCTGCAGGGTATTAAAAGCTTTCCAGAAATACACAGAAAGCAGCAGATAGAATGAGTACACCTAAGAAACAGTAATGCCCTAGTCAGAATTGAACACCAATCTAAAAAAGGGCTCAATTACAAAAAGTTAAAATCTCTGACAAGTAAGAGAGGGCCAAGCCATTAATGGCGTTAAAAACAAACAACAGTAGTTTAAAATCGATTCTAAAACGGACAGGAAGTCAGTGGAGTGACGACAGCACAGGGGTAATGTTTTCGCACTGGACGTCCTTGTTAAAAATCATGCAGCAGCGTTCTGCTCAAGTTGGAGACAAGAAATGGAGGGCTGACTGAGGCCAACGTAGAGGGCATTGCAGTAGTCCAGTCTGGAACTGATGAAAGTCTGGATTGCCCTCTCGAGATCCTGCCAATTGAGAAAAGACTTCACTTTGGCCAAGAGACGGATCTGAAAAAAAGCTTGTTCTGACAACAGAGCTAATCTGTTTGTCAAATTTGAGCCCATCATCCAATGTTACCCCAAGATTTTTGACATGTGATTTAAAAAGAGGGGCTGAAGTGAAAACATTTAAAATAGAAGGTGAACCAAACAAAATGCAGAAATGTTTTGCTGTCATTTAAGTGCAAAAAGTTCTGTGCCAGCCACTGCTTTATATCTGTAATGCAGTCCAGCTGCTTAGAAAGTGCAATGTTTTCCATTTGGCCTCATGGGCAAATATATCTGCAAATTGTCGGCATAAAAGTGAAAAGACAGGTTGCGTTTATTTATAATTGATCCCAGAGGTAGCATATACAATGAAAACAGAATAGGTCAAAGAATAGATCCCTGTGACACCCCACAGGGCAGGGATGCACTTGAGGAGCAGTGGTCACCAATCACGACAGAGAAACTCCTGTTTGCCAGGTAAGACCTAAACCACTGGAGAGCAGTGCCACAGATGCCAACGTGCTGCTCTAGGTGAGATACAAGGACTGCATGGTCGACTGTGTCAAAGGCCGCTGTGAGGTCCAGCAGCACCAGCACAGCAGGATTCCCAGCATCCACAGACAAGGCAAGGCAAAACAGGCAAAACAGTGCTGACTTGGTGCCATGTCGGGATCTAAAACCAGATCGAAATTTATCAAGAATACAATTGATCTTCAGAAATGTCTGTAATTGAGTAAAAACAACTTTTTCTAAGACCTTAGAAAGGAAAGGTAAGTGGGAGACAGGTCTGGAGAGCACAGAGGGGTCAAGATGCATTTTTTTTAAAGAGGGGCCTAACCAAAGCGTGTTTTAAGGCAGCTGGAACAAACCCTGAGCTAAGACAAGTGTTTATAGCAGACTTGGCTGGAATGATATCTAAGGGACAGTTTGTGGATTTCATGCCACTAACCACCTTAGTAAAAGATGACAGAGGTCTCAAACCGCTCAGAAATAGCAGTCTGCGCCATAGGAGCACAGACATCATCAAGGGGCACATCCATATTACAGATATTCTGCCTGACAGATGCCACTTTATCAGTGAAAAAAGACACAAAGTCTTCGCAGGTTGCAGTAGAAGCTTTAGGCAGGACAGTGGGGCGTGGAAAACCCCACTGTCTCTTTCTCATATGCAGTCAGTAGCATGAAAACAACTACAGACAGACTGTGTGAAGACATCCACAAGAACCAAAAGAACCAACACACTGGTAGTATATATTTTGACAATGAAAAAGTGTTCAATAAAATATGACTCAGTGGTGTGTACAGTCTGTAAGGGACATGGTTAAAAATGGTCAAATATACTTTTGGGTTGGTGGGTGCATGATGTGGGTGGATGATGACAAATATGTAGGTAAAACATTAAGGATTAAAGAAGTAAGGGTCTCATGTGGTGTTAGCATTTGGGAAAAGATCTCTGAAGTGGTTTAATTTGAGGTTTGCACTTGAGCGGTCCAAGTGCTCCTCTGTTGTGACATGAAGTATCCAACTAGGGAAAATGCATATGCTGGGTTTAAACTTAAATCAGTACTTCTGCACTTACAGCAAGTATCCCCTGGGTAAATAATATGCAATAGATTTTGATCATGGAACTAAAAGCAAACCACAGATGTAACTGAGATGAAAGTCTTTGTGCCCTGCATCTGACACTGACATTTAAAACCGGGCTCCCATTGTACGTACATCAGCAGTCATTACATACACATGATAACAACACTCTGGTCATGAGACAACACCATCAAGCACTGGCACTGAAATGCATCAAGACAACAATGACCATGTCATCCCTGCAGATAAGCCCAGCTGACACCTGGCACGCTACTGTACATACACGTGAACCCTTCGTGTTCTGTGTCTGTTTTTCGTCGGTCTCCCCTGTCTGTGCAGGCAGCCTGTGGCTGACCTACTTCTTCAACCACTCCCTCATTGAGTCTCACCTGCTTACCTCCCACACCTGCTTCTCATCATGTCATCAACCTCCTGCAGTATTTAACTCCAGTTCGCCCTTCCAGACTCCACCAGTTCGTTGTTGTACCTAACATGGTAACTATTCCTGCACCAGCTCCAAAGAAACCTTCTGTGTAGATTCTTCATTGTAGATATTTTTTGGGTTCCAACTTCTTTTTCACTGGTTACCTGTTTTTGTCTCCAGCCCGGTTACAGTCACCTGCCCTGCAAGCCACGTTCAGCCAACCCTCATCTGCTCACTTGTCCTTATCGTCCTGCCCCAAAGTTCCCCCCCTGGAGTCCTCCTGTCTTGTCTGTTCGTGTTTTTTTGTCTTGGCAATAAAAAGCCTTTTAAGTCAACTCCTTTTTGGACTGTATTGTGGGTTAACACACGAAGAATAATCCCTATAATGAGCTAAAACCAACATAGGACACTTTAAATACTGTACATATGAAAGCTGTACCCACTACTAATAATTAATAATCAACTGGTTTCAATTAGTGATTTATCCCAAAACATATTTGTTACTTTTATGATGAAAATATGTTTATGTAGAATATACAACATATCATGTATGTATACCGTATGCAAAGTAAGAAAAGTGCTGATCATGTAATAGTTGCCTTGATTACACATACATCAGTGTCTTAAGGCCGTCTCCTCTTCTGCTGCCATAAAATACAGGCTGACATTAGTTTGCCATCCATAGCTCCTATGAAAAGATATGCATGTGTTTCATGTTTTTCATGCCAGAGCTTGACAATACTGACAGACCAATATCCAATTTTTATTAAAATTGTTCCATCACCGCTTACTCTGCTTTCCCTTTCCTCTTTTCTCGCCTTTCTCTCTCTCTCCTTAGCATTTTGTTCCAGAATTGCCTTCCTGCCCTTTTGCTCGACTCATCTAAAAAACCTGATGTGCTATTGCTGTACCATCCTTCCTCTGTCATTCCCTCGGCTGTGTTATTCCTTTTTCATTCTGTTCCTTGCTCTTTTCTGGCATTAGTTGCTCAGCAACATCAAGTGCTATTTGGTGGTACAGAAAAAATAGAAGGAAAGAGGAGGGGAAGAAACAGCACATTATGTGTGAGGGGTCTTTTGTCATTCTGCAGAGCTGGTGGGTCTGAAAAGTACTTAGGTCTTTGAGTGGACATTGCTAAGGCTGCCATTCACTTACTAATCAGCTCTCTGTTTATTTTACAAAATAACACATTTTAATTTAAATGACGCTATTGAATGGTATCCTGTGGAGTCTTTGTCCTCATGTGGACCTGTAGTGTTGTGCCGTGTTAATGGGCGGTCTTCTGCATTCTTCTTGCATGCTATGAGTACAGGAGTGACGCACAATTGCACTGCTGACATCAGTATTAGTTATCAACTGATCAGCTGATGATCCATTCAGCTAAATCCTCAGAATCACTTGTATGAGTTCACCATGGGTATCCATGACATTTAGGAATAAATAGAATATGCCCCGTTAACAGAAGGCTGTTTCACATGCCAGTGAATGAAAAGCACAAATATAATAAAATTATTAATGGCTTGTTTTCCATTTAGTTGCGTCAGTTTCATGCTCTTGGTAATGTGCATGCTGATGACAGTGAGCAATTCATTTAATTATTCATATCTGTGCTTTCGCTATCATGACATGCCAAAATGTCTATTTGTGGAAAAGCATTTGAGTAAAATAAGGCCCAAAGTGTTTTGGTAACCAACCTGGAATGTAAATTGTGTTGTGTTAAATGAAATCTCACAGTATACCATGTCAAAGTAATGAATTTACCATTAACAATATAATCCATTCTTTAATTTCACTGATCAAATAAAACTTGATGAAGCACCACCACCTTTCTCCCCACTGTCCATCAATGCAAATATGGAGGATGATCATCAAAATTATTATTATTTTAAAAGCTGATGATTTAGCAGTAATTTATTTTTCATGCAGTATGCAACCTCTTCATTGGATATTTTGCTGGATATCTAACTTTCTAATTCCACTGACTTTAGAAAAGTATTGTTTTTATTTAGGATATATAATTGTCTCCTTGACATGGTGTTGCTTCTTCAAATGAAGCTCAAGAACTTTCAACAGCAACACATTGATCCCAATGTGCACACCTAATTACAATGTACAGTGCACCAATTAGTTGTTAGCTGTATAATTGCCTCTTGAATGCTGGAGGTTGAGTGGCCTCTGGAGTTATTACTCCGTTTGTTTGAACCAAATATAGATCTCTATATCCTCCACAATAAAACATGCCTTTGCTTATTAGTCATGTTTGATATCTAAGAAAGTATCTCCAAGTTGCGATGTGACTAGAGAGTTTAATGCATCCTTCTTCTGCATCTGGCACTTAGAAGATTATGCTAATTTAGCCAAAGGGTTAGAGCAATTAACTGAAAACCAAACGAGCCTTCCCCTTTTCTACTTTAAGCTACTGTAATGAATTTCTGTGTGTGTCTGGGAGGAAATGCAGGATCCCTCTGGATTTCCTAGAAATAAAGAAATGTAATGCAGTACAGTGTACATAAATTGCTATCACATAAGAGGAACTACGTATGTGAAAAGATATTCAGTACATTGCACTAATTATGCAAATCATTGTGATAATGTACAATTTAATTAGAGTTAATGCTTCAATCATTATCATTCAGTTAATTAATTATTATAGTGTTATCATTTGTTATGTGAAAATCCCATTCCTACTGTTATTAGATCTTAGCTGCAGGGCCAACCCTACTATATAACAAGACAGATCTGATAAGTATAATTAGCCTATGTCCATAACACTTAATTTACTTTAGGTCCCCCCACTTATTATGGACTTAAGCAGTATATACATATGTATTAAATGGTTTATAACAGTCTATAATGCAGGTGTAAACAGATATATGTGTTAATCATTGTGTTCATGAACAACTGTAACTCCTCCTGCAGGCAGCCATAAGTGGAAAAACAGACTGTATAAACAGATAAAACACAGGTGTTATATAAAATATGCTGAAATTCTACTTGTGGCTAAATAATATCAACACTTATGTCTGCTTAAAACTATGTTATAGTGTGTTATACTGTAAACCACTTATGAAATGTTTGCATACTGCTCGTAAAGGCTAAGTAAGGGCTGAAGTATTAACTTTATGTTTTATAATTCAACTTCGGTTCAGTTCTGGGGGTTTAATCTCATTTAGAATGTCCACAAACTGAAATTTGCATAGTGTGCACCCAACCAGTCAAACTGGGATGAACCCAATAAATAAGCGTGCAAGAAGAATCACTACGTCCACACTGCTGAGACTGAAGCATGGTGTTAGCATGATGTTCATACAATTAAAGCTCACTACCAACTAAACCTCTGAAATAAAAAAGAGTTGGAATGTGAAACTTGTTACTTTCTTCTGAGGGAAAAGTGTTACCCATCTGGGTTTTAGTGTGAGGAAAGAGCAAGAAGCATTGTTGAAAAACACTAAAACCTGTGTAACACTATGGAATACTGGTGTAGACCCTGGGCTTGGGCCTGACAATCTGCTCTCCAGCCTTTAATGCCAACCAAGCCTAAAGTGATAACATGCCTTACAGAAGAACACTCTGACTACTGATGGTGGTAAGTGTGCATTATTCTGCTGATTTCCCTACTGATTGGCTCAACAGCCAATTATAGACTGAAGCAAATGCAGCAAATGTAAGAGGCATGTCTTTTGTCAATCTAAGTCTTAGGTCACTTATCTCTCCATGATTATGCCCCCCCTCCCCCTCTGTTTAGCATGTTATACTGTATGCTGCAAGCAATTTCACCACCTCCTTGCATGACTGAGAAGACTTGTGCAAATGTCAGCTTGCCAATCCTGAACCGCAACCGAATCATAGTGCTTGTGCAGTATTGAATTCAGCAAAAAAAACATTTTTACTTTTAGCCTTCAATAACACTCACTTGAAGGCTCTGAATAACTAACTGATTCAGAGGCAGCATTTACAATATTGGCTCCATATCTCTAAGCACTAATGTATATTGGGCATCCATTCTCACCTCTAATGTGAATCATAACCCTAAGGATCCTCAGAAATCTGAATCCATTAAAGTCAATGAGGAGCATAATAACCACAAAAACTCATACTCCTTATTTGTACTATCACCAGCACTCCTGCTATCCCCGCCTACACTTTTAATCAAGAACCGTATACAATGTGTTCAGGCCTATTAAGTGGGGATTGTTCATAGTCTTTCTGGGAAAAATTGGGACATCATTAAATGAAAAAGTAGATAGAAAGAGGCTACAACTGTAGAGTAAATTACATTCCAAAATTGCAAAATGACAGCAGGAATATATTGATTATCACATGCTGATCAAATCTAAGGTTATTCAAGGCTGCATGTTTCCATTAAAACTCAAGCAATTCTGTTAGGCCAGATACTGATATTTGGTGTTTTATTAAAACCATATTAATCTTCCTATGGAAATTAAGATTGTAACGATTGAGAAGGTCAATAGGGTGAACATGAACTTGTTATTAACAGCTACTCTTCATGTTAATCAAAACTCTCATCTCTGTTGAATATTCCACTCTTATGATAATTTGATGAATATTTGTTGTGATGTATTTAGTTTCACTGAAAAATTGTAGCAGCACCAGTAAATAAACTTTCCAACTTTGAAGCATTTGAGCTGAGTAGATATGTCTGTGTGTCAATTTCCATATTCTTGTTAAGGAGGACATTAGACCAGAAGATAAAGAAACTCTAAAACAGATTCACACTCCCTTTCCAAGTGTGAGAACATATAGTGGCTCCAAAACTCTCAAAACGTGACGGGCCATGTGTATCTTGAGTCAGTGTTAAGTTTGTTTGTTCTGGGCTACTCAACCATGGCAGTGCCACATTCTGACACATGCTGAGTTTCGATAGTGGTTTCTTTGTTTGTTTTTTTAAACACTCTCCAAAGCCAGAAATACAAGAGCAAAGGTATAAGGAGTGTGTCTGTCATTTCTAATGTAAGCTACAAATGGTAGCATTTACATCTGACTGCTAAATACACTAATGTCCTGATATTACATTTAAGACCTGTATCATTCATAATATAATATTTTGTGAGGTCACAGACTGTGTAAAAAATGGACATAATTATGACTAGCAAATCCACTGTGTAATGATGTTTCTCCCACTATGTGGAAACCATGTTGAATGTTATAGCAGAGTGTAGTCTGACTTTACCATATCATACTTATGACACTAGGTCTCATTGTTACAATAGAAGAACAATGATGTTTCTTTATTTCCATGTCTTCTGCATCAGCTGCTGCGGATGCTGACATTTTGCCTGGGGCCCTGTTACTGTAGCTTTTATCACAATATCATGCCACATAGCCATCAAGTGCATAAGACCTCAAGCTGGGTTCTTGTTTTGTGAGGTAGCTGCAGACATGAATACACCAGCCACAGACAGCTTTTTTAACCAATTTAATTGGATAGCTACAGCTGATAAAATCTTGTAGGGACAGTTGCCGACAGGAAAAGCAATGCCTGCTTTGTCTGCTTCTGTCTGAAATCAGTTACTAGGTTTCTATCAGCCATTACTAACAATTTGAGTGGGACACAGTTGTCACTGTAAACTGCAGTGTGCTGTGTGTGAATGAAAAGCTTGACATGCATATAGCAACAGTAGCTAACAGGGGTGGGGATTAGTGAATGGTCAGTTTCCCAATGCTGCAGAGGAAGAATTGAATGCAATTCAGAGAATATTTTGTTTTGTTTCAGGGTCCAGTGCCCTTTACATCCCCTCCTTGATATATTGCATGTCCTGAACAGGCAGTAACTATGATTTCTTCAATCCTATAAAGTATGTGGCAAGGTGGAGGTCAGTTATTCATTCTCTCAAAAGACCTGAGGAAAGAAGTGTGACCCTTTCTTTGACCAAGCCACACAGATGTAAAATTACCCCAGAAATGTGTCATTAAAATGTCAGCCTAACTGGCCCATGGTCAAATGCTCAATAATAGCCCATTTCACTCTCTGCAGCTGAAGCTTTCAGTTCACCAATGTCCCAAGTGTTTTAATTTCCTGTTTCAGTGGTAAATTGCCTCCCTAGTTTTGCTAATTTAAATGCAGAATTATTCTCTGCTTAAGGCGGCAGTCTGGAATTTATTGTCAATAAATACAGTTACAGTCAGAGGTAAAGGCTTTACATTTCTTTTCAACCGTTTTAATCAACAAGGCCTGAAGTGATGAGGCTGTTAAGTGAAATTCACATTGTGTGAAGAAGCTGGAGCCCTTTTAACACAGAGATCCCTGCCATAAAGAAGACCTGTCATTATTTTTTTTTACACTAAACCAAAGCAAACGAGGCGTGTAGCACTGCATCATCACTGTCTTGTGTGTCTGTGTCCCTTCCTTCCAGCTCGCTCTTTTTATACAGACATCGGTCATCGGTTCTGTCACTACATCCACCACTGGCTCAAGACATGCCTCTTTCTCATTGTGTTTGTAAGTGTTATACAGAACGGTGAGATGGAATAACACCTCAACATTCATGTCCTCAACAGGTTTTGTAAAAAGTCTTCACTTTTGAACTTTGGATAGATATATAATATTTCTTCTAGAATTTTAAGGAAGTATCTTCATATTCCGATTCAGATGGAACAGATAGATTACAATAGATTACATCATATCATTTCAGAGCTCAGAAAACAACCTGTCCATGTGACAGTATCACCAACTTATACAGTACAGTAACTCATAGTAAGCAACAGCAGGTGTCTATGTTTCCAGCAGGCTGCTGTAGACTACACATATCAGGCCTCATAGGCATAATGTACAATCAGGCAGCATGCGATAGAGCCCACTCTGTGCTGCCTTGAGGGCTTTACCAACTCAAAGGATTAGACCACCGATGTGTGACATCATCAATTTTCAGCTCAAATAAGTATTCCATTGCCTGGTCAAATAGAAGTGCACACCAATTGCCTCTAACTATGTCTTATGCCAATACCGACTGTTTTGTATAAATCTATGGATTTAATATGGTTTCTCAATGTGAGTCCGATTTATGTGAGCGAGTTCTCAAACTGCAGAGTGAAGCTGCAATGTAATAATGTATTGAGTGATTTGATGCTAAGGTCACCTGTTTTGCAGATCAACACGACTTCAGTGAAGAAAAAAATGGTAATGGGAAACAGAAATTGTAATCATTTTCAACAGTGATGAAAAATAAAGAGGGTCTGGGAAAAAAAAAAACGCTCCAAATGACGACAGCACTTTGCTGCCATATAGTTGATTTCCAAATGAAAATGCCAATCTTTCAGGTAGAATATTTTTCGCTCTCTGAGTGTGACAGGACTTCAAATGGCTGTGATGTGAATAAGGCTGCAGGGGAGATGTGGGCTAAATATCAAATCCATCAGCGGCAGGTCGATAGGTGTGACCTTGTATAGAACTGTCTTCCTAACTTGTCTCGGTGGGAACAAATTTCTCATAACTGTGACAACAGAGGAGCTTCCTTAGAACGAAACAGTGGATGGGACTTTTTATGGCCTTCTTGTCAGCCATAAAAATACTACAAGTCGTGCATTGTAATTTAATTTATTTCGTATTTTTAACTACAGATACATTATTACATTAATAACGATGCATCAGTGCAGAAATATCATGTTACTTTCATAACACCAATGGATTCATAAGATAAATCTGAAGGGTTGTGAAATGATTAATAGGATAAGGACGAATAAAAAACAAAGCTGTGCAGCACAAATCTGTAGTCATTCATCCTTGAAACTACTGAAAGCTCATAGTCATGTACATTTTCACAAGTTTCATGTTTAACAGTGGATTGCAGTTTGTTTTACGTAGCCAATCATATGTTTTTAGGGTAAATCCTAAACTGAAAAGGAACTAGTAATTGCAGCTGTCAAATAAATGCAGCAGAATATTTCTCTCTGAACTGTAGAGGAGGCGAGGTTTAAAGCAGTGGTTATTAACCTTGTTGGAGGTACCGAACCCCACCAGTTTCATATGCTCATTCACAGAACCCTTCTTTAGTAAAAAATAAAATATGATTTTTTTTACTGGTGCACAAAATGAACCGTGCATTAACATCACCTTGTTCAAATAACAAAACCAACACAGTGCATGAACTCACAACAACTTACCTCAGTGTGACCTCTGCTGTTGCCTTTGAGAGACCAGTTCAGATATGCGTGGCTTCACCTTGTGTGCCAGCCTCATGTTATTTTCACAGCAAAGTCTGTTCCTTTTCTTAGTTTTTATGTCCAGCATCCTCGAAAACGATCACAAAGATATGTCGTAACAAATGGTATAAAAAATTCCAGGGCGGAGGCTCCACCGAACCCCTGAGACCGACTCACCGAACCCCTAGGGTTCGATCGAACCCAGGTTAAGAACCACTGGTTTAAAGTAACATAAACTATACCAGAGTCAGGTACAGCAAAAGTACCCCAAATTGTACTTAAGTTACCTTCCACCACTGCAGCTATGTGATTCATAGGCATGTCCAATTTATTTTGGTCAGGATAGTTAATGAAGTTTCTGTCCAAATGTAGAGAACATTTGAACTATTTCCCAGAAAATCAGTAAAAGAAAGTACAAACCAATGTGTTTCTACTTCATACAATTACAGTATGTAAATATTAAGACACACTGAGGCTGAAAAGTGATATTAAAGCAGGAGAAACTGATTAAGTACCTAAATGTGCTGTTAAAAGACTGAGATACTGTGTTGTTACCAAGCCAACCAGAATTGAGTTTCATTGCTCATCAAGTATTAACTAATTAAATCCTGACTTTAGCATGTCAAACACTGAAACAAACAAACAAAGAAAGTGGAATAGTGAGTTAGTACACACGTGCACACATTATACACACACGCAGTGGTAATTGCCTAACCGACTAACCACAGCATTCTCAGAGAATTAATTATTCACAGAATCAATTATGCAGCTACTCACACAGAGACAAGCAAGGTCTGCTTCAAAGTCCAAAACAACTTTCACTCAACAATATTTTTGCTCATAATACACCCACACAAGGTAGGTGCCAGTTTAACCAAAGCAGAACCATTTCATTATTATTAAAGGGATGACTTTAAGCGGCTGTTTTAGAAGGATCCAGATATTCTTTATTGTCCTTATCCCTATTCTAACATTATTAACAAAATCTGAACATAGAGACCTATCCTCTCTTGCTGTCCCTTCATTTCTCTGCTTTCATTTTCTTGAGATCTACTCGTGTCCTTTCAAGTAAAGAAATGGCTTTTGGAAAGTCTAGCTGTAAATGTTTTAACAGGTGCTGCCAAGATCTATTCTGCAGTGTCTTCCCCACCCTGTGAGATTTGCGTCCCTTGTCCTTGGCTGGTAAACACAATCTTCACGCTTGTCCCTTACCTGCTATTTAAGAGCGCATCGGCTCACTACCTCCCAGGATATGCACTCGAATTTATTGGTAGGGAGGTCAGGCAGCCTGTTGTCCTGCTCAGGATTCAATGCCACGCACGGATGCGATACCTCATGCACAGGATGGAATAGGGCAGAACAGGGCTCATCTGAACTTATTCAAATGAGAGCGTTTTTTTGAAGCATTGCATGTGTTGAGCTTTGTTATGGGTCCCAGTGGATCTGCTGTTGACGGTCTCTCAGGTTTTCTAACGAGGGGAGCCTTGGCATGTGCCTTAGGGCTTGTTCACAATCACTTGGTGCGCCTCTCTGATCACTCTCTCCTGCTTCTTTATCTCTCCTTTTAAATATGGCCTTGAAGTCCACTTGAGGATTTTGAAAGGCAAACAGAGAACAAGAACATATACACCAGGTACTGATTCAGTGCTACCACAGGAGTGTCATTTTGTCCACTGAATCATTGATAGCTGTCTGACTTTTCTCCAAGGTTCTGAGAGTGACTGATGCATGGAGTCCACACCGACTGCTCTTACATGCCACTTTCCTGGCAGTCACTATCCATCACATGATTACCACTACAGGGACCGGGATATTAATATTGATGATGTACTGCAGGAAGAGATGATGGCAATGATTAATAATCAGGAAACCATTATTGTATTTGAATATACAATATATGTATTGTAAGTATAGTGATAAGTATGCCTGTGGCTATCTTCTTAAAGGAATAGTTCAACATTTAGAGAGAGAGGCCTGTTTACTTTCTTTCCGAGAGAGAATAAGGTTGACATCACTCTCATGTCTGTCCATTAAATATGAAGCAATATGAATGGAAGTTAGCTTAGCTTGGCATAAAATAAAACAAATAAAATAAAAACAGCTAGTCCTGCTCTTTCATAGGTAAAAAACAAACAAACAAAAAAACACCACATACATTATGTAAAGTTCTCTAGGGAAACAAGAAACCATACCCCTGTAAAAACAACTATGTTGTCATATTTACACTTGGGTACAAATGGGATATAACATATTACTTTGTTAGGAGCCAGGCTAGCTATTTCCACTGTGATCTTCTCATTTGACACTTGACAAAGCGTGTGTTGGCTGCCCTGCTGTCCCTACAGTCACTGTGGCCAAGTGATTGAACACAAAGAACATGTGTCAATATCAAATCTTTATGATTCCTTGAAGGGATTGGAGAGGGCAACAACATGAACACAACATACAAGAGGACATACAGGGATAACGTACCAAAGCAGACAGCTGACATCTGCCTGAGTGATGTGAAGTGGAGGGACAGAGCAGCATATAGAGCTTTACCGTACTATATGTAGAGGTTAACCTGTTTAGATGAAGCTTTATGGTGATTTTTACATTTAAAACAGAATCTCGCCTTAATACATATCAGGTGGATGATTTACTGAGGGGGAAATTGCAATAACAGTGTTTTTGACATCTACATCACATTTCTATCTTTTTGTTTAAAACTTCTTTGAAATCTTTTTAAAGATAAATAAATACCTGAAAGATCCACTTTTCAGTGGCCTGATTGCAGCCTTACTCTTACATAACTCTGAACTGGAGGTCTTGACAGACCCTGAACAGCAGCAATTCAGTACAGTCCCAGAGCAGATATGAGGTACTGGCATATATGTAACTGTCAATGGTAATAAAAGTAATTTCAGCTCTCTTGCTCCCTACAGTAGCTGATCAGCCCCTTCATCTCTTCTATAGAGAACACAGTAACAGGTCGCTAATTAACTGAATCCCCAAAAAACATCCATACACAAAGTTTGCTAAGAATGGATGTGATAGTGACAGAGTGGTTGGAGATCTTTCCCTTGGGTTTCCTAGCCAGTCAATGTATTGAGCCGATTTCCCAGGTCCCTTTTTGAGGACTGCGTGGAGCAGAGAGCCAGAATTGTGCTTTAAAATGATTGCCACTCGATCCTTATTTGTGCTGACGGAGCACTCTGCCTGCATGTTTAATGCGCTACTCTGGGTTGGTGGGTCATGTAGGAATAGTAAAAATGGAGTATAGAGTGAACAAATGTGAAGACGAATCAATCTGTGAAGTATGTAGTATGGAACTTTGAGATTTGGTACAGGGAAACACATTTTATTCATCTGTGTATTTGTGAGAGGCATGTCTTTTTTTATTATTTAGGGGATGCAACTTCGGGGATGTGTCCAAGGTATACCCTGCCTCTTGGCCAAAATCAGCAGGGATAGGATCCAGCCCCACTGTGACCCTGATGAGGATAAGTGGTTACAGATAATGTATGGATTATCTAAGGGAAGGGGATAGGGGTGTTTCAGACAACATTAGGGTTCCATTAGAGCTGTTAAAATCAAACTATGTTTTGAAGAAGACGTTAATATATATATTGCTTTGTATCAAAAATCCACCTTTTAATTTTTAGCTCTCGTCAGCAGCATTAAAGTCTGGAAAGTCTCCACTCAGCTGGTTTACCTCATTTGAACTGGAGGAGCGACTGCTGCAATTGGCCGATCCCAGCACACCATTGTGACTGTTCTGACTCTGACAACTCCCAATCTTCAAAATGTATTTAATTAAAGCCCTTTTAACTAAATTGCATTTATTTGTGGACCGTCATGAAGAACATTATTCTTGTTCTACTTGAAAACAAAATTATGATAATTCAGTAATACAAAACACTTAATTAATTTTCTAATATACTTTCCAAGGCATTCAGACCTCAGCATGAAGCGCTCCAGGCTGTTTGTATTTTGGCCTTTCATTCAGCCTGTCTTTATCACAAATTGGAAATAGCCTCATATTGCCTCTTGAACAGGTGGCATTAGAATACTGAAACTCTCACAATATCATAAGCCATTCTGTAGTTGGTAGGATGTGGTACCAAGTGCCAACATAATACAATACAAATATTATATATATATATATATCATATTATTTTTTACCACCTAAAGCACCCACACTTGCTCAGCAAAGAGCTCTGAAATGGCTGTTACTCTCTCTGTCTGCCCACCCTGCAAACCTTTAAAGTCACTGACCTAAAAATCTCAGTAGTATTGTCTTAAGCTAGCTGGCAGCGTGACTCTAGTATCGGCAATGTCAGTTTGTCCAACACTTTGGTCCTGACTAAAATATCTCTCAAAACAACTCTCAGATGGATCGCCATGAAATTTAGTTCAGACAGTTGATGAAACCAAGTGATTCTGGTCACCTGATATTTGTCTGAGGTGCCTTTCCCCTATGTATGTATCCAAAGCTATTACTCTCTACATCTAAAATATAATCACGCTGATTTTGATCCCCATTGTCATGTCACAATGTCAAACACATGTTGAACTATGTGTACAGTTGTTCAATTTTCAACTTTAACCTGAGACCTTTCTGTAAAAAGCTTGTGTCTCTTTGATTCTTCCTTGTTGGGCCCAAAGGGAGGATAGCTGCTCTCCTGTCTCAGATGATTATCTCAGGAACACTTAAAACCCACTGTTAAGTCCCTGTGTGATCCCTAGGGTGCTGTGTTATCTCTTCACATCCTCTGATCCAGAGGAACTGACGTGCAATTTCAACAGCCACAAATGGTTTTCCTATCATCTATATTGAGGCATCAGGTAGTGTTGCTAAAGACCAAATGGTCCATGTCCTTGTAATTATGTGTGTATGTACATACTGTACACTCACCTAAAACAAACACTGACTGGTTACAGTCAATATAACAGGGCTTAATAAGGTCAGTGCAAGAGCCTGTCTGAGTCAGAAAACCTTGAGAATACATAGAGTGTGAATTAAGTTTTCACTAATCTCATACGTCAGTTGCCAGTACGTCAATACGCTTGTAGTGATCTGAATGTTAGTCGTTAAGCGATTAAAGTTTTGAAGGAGGGATGTTAAATGTAGGAAAAAGGGCAACTGGAGACACTACAGAGAGTTAGGGGCAAGGGAGATCTCTTGAGAAGGTGTTGTGGTGTTTCAGCACCACACTTCTCGACAATCAGTCAAACAGTGCGGTTCTAGTTTGATGATTTATTTCAATCAGATTTCCTGTTAATAAAGAATGCATTGTAGGAGCCACTCTTTGTTCAGTCATGTTGGTGTTTTTCTTTCTTTATTTTAACCAATCCGAAAAGTTGAAAACACACCTTCATGTGAACCAGAGGGTTTTTTAGTACCACATAGTGTTTACAACAGCAAGTATAGAGGCCCTTACAAATTGGGTATAAAGCATAATGGTGTTCTGTCAATCAGTGATTGAGAATAGCAGAAGTGACACTTATTTATATGATAATGTAGGAGATTATTACTATGATCTTCCACAACAACTCAAAGTTTGATTGCTTCATTTAAATGAACTGTGCGTCTTGAATATGTAAAAAGAACCTATTAAGGATGCATGTAATCTCCTGAGACAAACACGGTATTGTCTGTAAGGACTTGGAAAGCAAGTTGAAAGTAACATGAGTGTGGAGCTGAACCACCAGGGAACATTTCTTGATTGTTTTTCTTGTGTGTGAGGTTCCACATGAGTATTCTCTTTGGTTACTTCTCTACAAAGACCCCCACTCCAAAGAAAGAAAGATAAAACGAAAATACAAAGTCCATTTCTTTTGCTGCTCAGCACAGGCTTGTCAGTTGTTATTATGTGGATTTCTTTTGCACTCTTCGAGGAGAAAATAAAAGGTTTAGCGGTGGTCAATCCTTTGAAGTGACACAGGCCATTGCTAACATTTGTTTCGAGGAGGCTCAGAAGGACTGAATACTAATTAGGCTGGCCTGTTTTTGGAGGGTTTTTTGCAATAATTTCAAGAAGAGAAGAGGAGCTGCGGTGATTTGTCTGGAATCATTTGCACATTTAAATTCTTATTCACTTGCCCTGCTGAGAATTATGTGAAAATATTGATACTACTGTCATGTCTGTACACGATAAATGAGATGCAACTACTGGTTAGCCTAGTTTAGCATGAAGACTGGAAAAAGGGGGAAATTAGCCGAGCTAGCCATAACAAAATCTGTCTCTTTAGCGTTAGTGGATTTTGTGACCTTTGGGGAGTCAGGCCAGCTGTTAGTTACACTAACAAGCCACTGTAGTTTCACATTACCATACAGATGTGAGAGTGGTATAGATTTTGTCATCTAACTCTCAGCAAGAAGGAGAGCACATTTCCCATGTAATAAAATTTCATTGAATCAATCCTGCAGGTGTCCATACTATAAGCGTTCTATTCCAGCTGTGCAGATTGTTGCAACTACAGTATATCGCTGTAATCCTGTGACTCCTCTCCTTGAAATTTAATGAAGAAAAAAGACAGATTTAAATATTATTCAGTCCTCCTGAGCCTGAATCCCCAAACCTGAACCAAGAAATAATCCATTACAAAGCCTCCTGTAAAAATGTTAATGATTCTTTTCAACAACACCTTACTAATTTAAGATTTGTCACCTTTGGACGGAGTCAAACTCTTTTTTCTTTTTCTTTTTTGCACATTTCAGGTCTTTTAGCTGAGCCTAGCTTGCTCCAGCTTCATATCTACTTTACAGATGTGTACACATTTGTAGGTATGGACAGTATGGATTGCATGTGTGAGAACAAGCCTCAGCTCACACCTCCATGTGCTTTGCTGGAGATAACAACCTCTTTCTCCCACCCAGCCACACAAAACTTCACAATTTTGTCACTCAGAAGTTGCACACACAGTTCTTCTTTGTAGAAGCGATCAAAAGACTTTCAGGTAATTCCAAGATGATAAAGAAGAATCTTACATAGCTCTGAAATTCAGCTCTGGTACATAAAAGAGAAAATAATTCACATTTGTCATAACATACAGCTGTGTAAAACATATGCTTAAGATTACTGCGTTAAAATCCCTCACCACTCTATTGGAGCCTGTACATTCTTTGTATATAATGAGCCCTGATATTTCCCTCTATCTGAAGGGGGGGGGGGGGGGGGGGGCTTCACACACCCAGGTACACTTATCCAGTGAACCTGGGTGTGTGTTTGTGTGCTTATAAAGGAATAAACACTTGCATTCATATATATGGTGAAATATAGTCCACAACTAATCTCCATGCAAATATAGGACCTTTTAAATAAGCTTGTACTTTTTTTCATTCTTCTTATGACAAACAAAAGGAGACATTTTATCCATGTTTCCATTCATGTACTCAGAATGAAAGGAAATTATTGTAAGATGGTACTTTATTGGTTTCAAGAGAGATGGAATTGCACCAGCCCAGAGTCTTAGTCGAATTAACATATCTTTGATTTAAAGCATTTGACATTTACAGTAGGAAGATCTACTCCAAAGTCATCTTACACAAACCATCGAGACATTCAGCTCACTGTTGTTTAGAATCCAGTTTTTAATATTTAAATGAACTATAAAAAGCACATTAAAACATTTTCTCATTTTAGTTACAAAAATGGGTCACCTAAAGGGCTTCTCATTGCATTCACAGAAGGATTTGAACAGTGGATGTCTAACAGTTATTGTAATTCTCTCTTAAAAAATCCCCACCCAAAATATATAAACTTAATTGCTTAACCAAGGTATATACAGGGCATAACATCCTTGCATCTTACAGGTTATCAAGAAAGTTTGAGGTATACAACCAAAATAAAAAGCCTGTCAGGAAACAAAACAGAAAAAAAACAACAAATAGAATTAAATAAAGGAAAATGAATGCCATGATTGCTTCCTACTAGCACAGGATCACAACATTAGTGGGAGATGTTGTCGTATTCGTGCTGGTGTGATACTTCCAGTTGTTTTACCTACGGTCACAAGGGCAAAACAGCAAATAACCTCAAGCTTTGGACTGTCAATATATACAAAGGGGATACAGTCTAATTTAGCAATAGAGAATTGTTTGAATGCTCGCTTTATTTGCTTCATGACAGGTACACAGTATGTGTTCAACAAAAAATACCAGAATTATAAATTTATTTGATTGAATGATGTCTTTAACTTACACTGTATATCTAACCAACATTGAAATTAAAGAGCCGGAAGCAGAATCTGATACACATGCAAGTTTTGAAAGTGGATTCAGAAATAACAGTATTGTACAAAATAATAATTACAGTTTTTTTTATAATTATCAAAATACACCTTCTTTCTTAGCACCTCTTTATTCTTTTTGTGTTTTTTGAACAAGCACCATTGTAGTCGTTTTCATACAGCACCTGGAGAGTCCAGAGAGGAGGTCTGTGTCCCCTCATGTCGCCTGACCCCCTCTCTTGGTTACCTCCGATTCACCCTCCTCTGCCACGCGTTCAAATGTCCTTCACCTTTGCTCCATAACGTGGTTAAGTCATGTGGTTCAAGCCCTACAAGGGCAACAAGTATTTTCCTGGGTTACACGTACATACATGGAAAGACATGTTTGCTACACCATCTCTTATTCAAAACTTGCATGTGGCATAGAAAAGGGTGGGGGGCTAGAAATGGGGTTTGGTGGTACCCAAAACGTCTCAACTTGACTTTCTTTGCTGGCCCCATCAAGTCCTTTTTTTTCTTTTTCGTTTTTATTTAGCCAAGGAAGCAGACGGGCCCAACTTCAAACCCAAACTTCTGGTTAGGGTCCCCAAAGTCAGTCAACATGACATCGATGATTGGAACCTGATCGATTTTGGGAGTATTAATCTCCATCACAGTCTTTCCATAGCCCTTCCTCGTCTGCAACAAGAGACACACAAGCACAGAGACACAGAGGAAACAATTAGACAAACAAAATCCCAAACACACATTTTGTCACATTTCTAACTGCACAAAACCTTTCACTGTGTGGTTGTTCTGATCACTAGGCCAGTCCAGACCTACAGTAAGCTACTGGGAAAACTTGAATAATGTGTGTTTGAGAGTGCTTTCACAGTCATCAGCTTTCATCAGTTACAATCATAGCTTTTTACTCTTCCTTGTTTCAGTACTAATGTGATTTTATTTCAGGAGTAACAGTTCTGTTCAGCAAGTTCCAAATGGATGAGAATCTGATTACAAACATTAAAAACTTCTTCTCCATATACTTGAAACAGCATAGGAGTAAATGTGTCAGAAATCATTTCTGCTGGAGTATAACCTTTTTTCGTATAATAACCATGGCTAACTAGGCTATTTCATCAAAGAAATCTAACTTGAAAGACAAATTTGAAAGCCAACACCAAAATACCTCACACATCATTTGTACTACAACACTTTGCCATTCTGAGTGATGCCAGTGACAGACTGAACTCTTCCACTCCCTGCTCATTTACACCAACAGTATCTATGGACAGGGCTTACCGCACATCCATCTGAGAGGGCCTTGATGTAAGGGTTATTGTCATAGGACATCTCCTCATCATTGGCGCCCAGGAAGCGCAACGCCTTGTCATAGCTATCGCTTGTAGCGTCATGCCACGCCACAGACTGGTGACAGCTGTAGGTGAAGTTTTGCCTGGCCGAGGCTGTCAGTAGTCTGAGGAAGGTCATCTGTACCATGTTTATTGAGTTTCCCTCTGCGTCAACATAGGAAAGCTGTTGGTGGGCAAACAGAGATGGAGACAGGTCAAATGTAAGAAGCAAACACGAGTCTACATTTTCACTTAACAGTTGGATTTATGAATGTGTACAAAAAAACTAAAATCAAGAATCAAGAATGTCTGAAAGAAATATGTAAAAAGGAAAAGTCAAACATAATGATAAAGCAAAATACCATGTCTCTTAACTCATCTGATTCACAAAACTGATTTTAGACGGTTAGCAGCTGTTGCAAAGTAACACTTGGAGGCACAGTACTTTCATCCAAATTAACCACTGAGGAGTTCAAATGTGGAGACATGATACATCACATAACAGCCCTCACATAACAATCCATTTTTGCTCAAACAGTCATACCGACATTTGTTCAGATGGATTCAAGGTTCACTGTCAATGTCACTAACCCAGAAGAAAACTATTTCACAGCCAGCCAGAGCAGACATGCTACTGTACACAAGGATTTTTACACTGAAGCATCAATTAGTCTTAAAATGATTATAATGTTAACTTGCTGTCTAGAAAATATGAGCATACGACTGGTGGCATTTTGTCTCCATGTAAATAAAGGACGTAAACAGGATTTCCAAAAGACACAAAGAAAGAATCACCTTACTAGCAAAAAGCAAAAACATTGATTAAAGCTTCTGATGTCCATACATCATTCCAATATTATGTGTGGTAATTAAATACCACATGTACAGTACTTTGTAAAATATATGGTAGTTTAATGGCACATATGTCTGCCAACAATTTTTTCAATGTATTTTGAGTCTCAGTGTGAACTATATGATCCCTTTGTCTCCCTTACAATGCTTCAATCTAGAGAAACAACAGGTCTTCAGAACACTCATGACCATGAACATTAAGTTTTTGTGAACCTGTGAGGGACACGTGCATTCAAAGAGTCCTGAGTACAGTACAGTAGTTTTAATCCCATAAAGCCGAATAATGTCCTGTCACAGTCAGTCTTTTTTTATATCAGTGGAAATACTTCAGCATGACCGCAGTTTGATGTAGTAGGACAAACTTGTTTCTGTGATTGTGGAGCACAGACCATTTTTAATTATTCAATGGCAAAGTGAGGATGACTGGAATGCTGGATGAAGCCTCTGTAAAAAAATTTATTTAAGCTATGTTCTTTATATGGAGCAGTCCAAGAATTGTAACAGTGACAATGAAACTGAGGCATTAGTTCAAAAGAATGGAGATTATTTTAACTAAAAGCCAATCTGTTCATGACAAAAGCATATACTTTGCACTTTGAACTCCCTCTGCTCTGGCTTTGCCTAAAAAAATGAACACTTAAACCATTAGGTAGATTCCTTTATGGGGAGCAACTTTGGGTCACCGCACCACAATTGCATGGGAGGTGCTGCTATTTGAGGCTATTAGCAGGTGCATAGGAGAATGTGGGAAAAATAGGAGAGGTTGAGCAATCCATTTAGTATAGCACTATAGACTTACTATTTTACCACGCTTAAATTCACTGAACCATGACCCAGGGACTTCTTTGGGCCATGAAGATATTCTGACCTGTGGAAAACAAAACCAGACAGAATATATTACTCACAGATATTATGGGTAGCATCAGTGTTTATCATCTGGGAGCAGAGGATAAACCTGTTTGTTATTTTAATATTGTTTTCACAAACTTCAGAGTCAGATCATACTTTAGCATTTGCCCTTTGGTGGATTTTGTGTTGTTTGCACACATTTGAATGTCAAATCTATACAAGCTTAGCCCTGAAGCAAATCAAATGGCTTCTTTTGACAACTTCAGCCTACTGCTATGCTAATTGTTGATGTGTTGGTTTAGCATAATGGCTTAATATCTGATGTGAAATGATGATTTGAAATAGGCAAGTATAAATCTCATGGGGACAAATCCAAAGTCACTTACTCCATTAGACTTCTTATCTGGATAGATGCAGGTTTCACCCCCAGCGGTGAAGTTACAGTAGACTTTGAAAGAATCCCCAGAGCAGCCTTGGTTGGGATCAATCCAATATTCACCTGAGGAGAACCAATCAGACTCAAAATTCCGTTCCACTAATGTCCACAGGAAAATGTGCCAGATTTATTGATCCTATGTGAAATTCATCTTTGGAGAAATGCAATGCTCATTTTTCATGGCTAATACACTGTGAGATAAAATGTTATCACTATGCCTGAAGCAAGGTATAATTTATGTGCAGCAATTTTATAAAAATGTTTTCCTTAACAGGAGAAAAAATAGTAAACCTAATAAACCTAAATCAATCCATACTAATGTACATGACATTTTTTTATTCTTATTGTTCCACTTTGCATGTGGATAGGTCCTGAGGACCCAGAGGTCATGTAAATTTACTATAAAAGATGCAGATAGTGGGCACATATCTACAAAAACTGACAGACCAAAAGATATGAAAGGCAAAATGGAAAAAAAAACCTTTCAGTTCTTTTGTTAAAGAAAAAACAGGTGTCCTGACCAACAACAAGATTTAGAAAATGGGGAGAGTTTTGATTTTTCTCTTTCAGTATTTCTTTACTTTTACATTCAACACTCCTGATTTGATTCTGCTTACCATCAGGGAACTCTGGATGGCAGAGCTGCAGATCTTTGCAAGTTCTGGCAGGGTTGTTTTGTGTGCCCATGGGGTATTTCATGCGTTCAATGTCCTGTTTGAGGTTGTTGAGTGAGCCAAAGATATCCTCCATGCCCTCGCCATAGTCCATGATGGCTGCGTCTGACTGCATGTCAGTGGAGCGCTTGGTCTTCTTGGGTGACTGGATGGGCAGAGGCTGGATAACTTCACCAGGTGGGCCCTATAAGATGTGGTGGGATAAACTGTTTAACATCTTATTCAAGACTGACCTTTGGTACAATGTCACAACTTACTAAACAGTTTCCATAAACAGTAGTGGTACTCACAGGAGGACCAGGAGGACCAATTGAACCAGTGTCTCCTTTTGGACCAGCAGGACCCTGGAATTGAATTGAATAGAAACACATTATCCAAGATACATCTAACATACACATAGTGACAATATGCCCTTAAAAACACTGATAGTACTCACACTTGAACCTTTGGATCCTTTGGGACCTTGAGGACCCTGCAAGAGACAGGACATAAACAAGTTAAACAAGTTATTTGGCAAAGTCATTCTATCATCAGTGTAGAATCTAAATGAATGGCTGAATCAGTAAAAGACTTACAGGCAGACCAGGGGGCCCTGGGGGACCGAGAGGACCGGCAGATCCACCGATACCCTGTGATAAGATAAGATGAAAGCAGATAAATATTAAAGAAGCATTGGAGACAAAAGTATTATTGTGAGGTTTCAATAATGAGTGAAATGAAAAAGCTAGAATATAATGGCGAACGACCAGGGACATGGAATGATACTTAGTTTATGAGTTCAACAGATGCATAATGGTAAGAAGCTTTCACACGGAATTATGGAGATTTTTATTAACTGAGATAGAGACAAAGTCTTTATTTTAGCCATCAAGAAGGGACCAAACAGTGCACTTGTGGGGTGATTTTCTTTGAACCCAGCAATTCACAGTCTTATAGCTCAATTTTGTCAGGAAATCAAGCCAAATAATATATATTGAGTGCCTAAAATAGAAATGGTAAACTGAGTGAAAACTTTTTGAAGCCCTTGTGCTCTGACAGAAGGGGACATTACAATTTTATTAGGCTTAATCTCTAGATGCTCAATCTAACCCATCACCTTAAATCACTAAGCCAGGGAAGGCTGAGGGCCACAGCAGGACAGAATAGCGTATTCAGTTATTCTGCAATGTTTTTTTAAAAATGGATGAAGGCTGTCATCGGTCCTTTATTGAAAAGCTTCAACCTCCTTACAGTACTGCTTTCTGTTTAACTAGAGGGCTCAATGGTTGAGAAAATATCTAAATTTTAATGCTACGTTTCGGTAGGAAGCTCTTAGTGTTTTCCACAATGCAGAACATTACTTATTATTATTATTATTATTATTATTAAATATTATCGCACTAGACAAGGATCATCAGATATACAGAATATGGCCACAATGGAAACAAGTGGTAAAAATAAAATCTGGTGCGTATAGTTCATGATGTTCAAGATGCGATGGAAAACTCAAAATACAAGATTTATCCACTCAGACTGAGCTTCTTCTAATCCAATTCTGTCAGAAGCTAGACCAATGTGCTCACTATGTGCTCACTGAGGATATGGTCAATGAAGAGGTGTGCATTGTAGCGCATGCCTCAGCTGCTTTTTTCATTGGGTTTTAATCAACAGCATGTGACTGTAGCAAGACCTGTGGTCACAGTGGAAGGGCAAAGGGGCTAAGAAATGGCAGGAAGTTGAGGACAAGTGGGCCCGAGGACCAACATGGGAATGGAGTCATCAATTACTTACACCGTCGCCCTTGCTGCCAGGAGAACCTTGGGGCCCGGGCAAACCTCTGTCTCCCTTCTCTCCTTGCTCACCAGGAGGTCCAATCAGGCCAATCAAACCTGGGTGACCCTGCAGGACAAACACAAATGTGCACATTCAAAGAACAATCAAATAACAGCTATGTCCCTTTGTGTACTCAAACTTTAAAGTTATTGCATGGATGCATGACAAAGGCAAAAGTGTAACAGCTTTCTTCCACAAAAGTCAAATGCATATGGGATGCTGTGAAGAGTGAAGCTTTACTTAAATACAAATCTTCAGATATTTTAATTGAAATGTCTCTACTGCAACAGACAAAAACCACAAAAACACCACTTCACAACACAAAGATGATGAATCTGAAATAGGCACACTCTAACCATTTCCACTGATTTGACACCGTTTAAAACGCACAACACAGAACACAGTGCCTCTTTTGTGTGCTTTTAAACTGCTCTCTCAAGCCATCATGTCAGTGTGTGGGAGGCAAATTAGATAGAGTAATGTGCGCTGTCTGAATATCCTTTGCAGTTATATTTCACCAGCAATTTTGACAGTGGCAGCAAAGAAAAGAGAAAGATTAGACAGATTAGAGTGATATATCACCTTCAGCTGCATATTCAATCCACTAAGAGTTTTTCTCTCGCAGCAGCTTTGGCAAAAACTAATTTTGTTTCCTAAATGTTAACATAAGCCTGTATTGGTATTAACGCTGCTTTGTAATTTAAAAAGATGTGCTGCTTTTGATCAGTAGTGGAAGCTTTGTGCAAGCGGCAGGCAGCCTTGACTGAAGTCTGAACAAGACCACAAAGGTTCCTTTCATTCTTTTCAAGTTTATCTTCAAACCTATTTGGCATTGGGAAATGAAACCAGCTATCGGTCAGAAATAGGAAAAAAGGGGTGCACTCACCTTTTCACCTTTAGACCCAGGGTCACCTTTCAGACCAGGAAGACCAGGAGGACCCTAAACAACAATAGCACAAGTTAAAAATCAATTTCACAGGAACAAAAGACAATAAAGATAGACAGTGAGGAAAACCAGCAAGCTGTCCTTGCTAAATTTCAGTTTCAGTTTCAAAGAAACATGAAAGAAATGAAAGTGGCAGGAAATGTGTCAGTTATAGAGAGAGAAAAAAAACTGCAAAAAAGATAAAAACAATCCACATATTAAAAATGAAGACAGTCTTAAGCACATTCAGAGACAGATGAGATGTTTAATAGCAACTCCATCTGTAAATGTTTAGTAGAGTAGAAATGTAGATTTGAAATAAGTTCAACCCAACTGAACTTAAAGACTGGAAGCAAGGGGAAACTTCTTGCCTAGCTCTGTCAAAAGTGAAAAAAAATATCCCCGCTAACTCTAGCTGGATAGATAAATAGTGAGACGAGAGAGAGGGGAGAGATTGTGCATACTAACCATGGGACCAGGTGGACCATCTTGTCCAGGAGAGCCGGGCAGTCCTTGTTCACCCTGTGAAAAGCCATTCAATTGTAGTAAGCTTTATAGCCTGCTGTATTTTTTCTGGCCTGCCATTGATTTTCTGTGCTGAGCACGATGATTAATAGCCCAAACAAGGGAAAAAAGCGTGCTGGAATAAACAAGCGAAACTAAAGTATAAGCCAAATGGATGTATTGATTATTCCATGAAGTCTATCATCATTCCTTAGCAGTACTTTTTATGTGTGTACACTTGGTGTGTGTCTATGTTTGAGCATGCATGTCAGCTGAATGTATATGCAGTGTTTCACAGGAAACATTGTTGTTGCAGTTCAGACTTACAACGGGGCCAGGGATTCCACGCAGACCCTCGGGACCAGGCTTTCCTGATGGCCCCTGGGGTCCAACCGGTCCTGTTTTACCTGATGGACCCTCGGCACCTGCTTCACCCTGCATTTGGATATATAAGTATTGTTAAAGCATGACTCAACCTGAAGAATATAACATGATTTAGGAATTTAAGCTTCCTGTAGCAGACTGATGCATCATTTTTATATTTTGATTTAAAGCTGCTGATATTTTACTGATATTTGGATATGTATGTATTTGATGAAATTAATTCAAATCTTAGCAAAAACATCTAGAGATTAAGGAAATTTTGTCAGACATTACTAATGTTAGAAGGCTAAAAGAATGTCACATGTCCCAGCATCAGTAGTCTTACTACACTGTACTCATCTTACTACACTGTACTCATGATGAATCAAATGTTTTACTTTACTGGAACAGGGACTGCCCCTGTCCAGTCACATGTCATGTAAACTTCTATAAATAAAGGAACAAGGAACTGCTCTGTGCCTCTCTGCTATCTGTAGCTTAGATGTTGCAGTGGCAGGGTGCCCTTTGTACAAAGTAAAGCTCTCGTGTCTGACTCTCATTTGTTCTGGTCTCTCACAGGTGTCGAGTAAGTTGGTAAACTCCTCACAACTAACTTAAAATTAAGAGCAAAAAAACAAACAAACAAACCATAACTTTAGATGTCTGCTGTGTTTTTAGGAAACTGTAGCCAGAGAGGACTCTCCGCAGGTAAATTCTAGCAACAGTGGTATATCTGGTTCTTAATAAATAAATAAATAAATCTACTTTTAAAATCTCTAGCCACACTTGATGTTGTTTGCAGATTTACTTTGGATCCTCTCAGTATCTTTCATCAGAATTCAGCTGCGGGCTGCTTTTAGATTTAAATTATGCTGAGACATTATGCAGTGTGTAGATCGGGTAAACGGGGACAAGTAAACAACAGTCCATGTTATGAAGTGTCCTTGTTCCTCCAAATGAGGTTCAGAACAGGCACAACAATAGATGGTGTTACATTCTGCTATGTTTTCATTTTAATGTCATGAGAAAAATATTATGGCCTCAAGATCGTGTGTTACAGGTGGCCAACTGTAATGTGACATGCATCAATATGCACAGTGACTAGACAGAGCTAATGGAAGCATCAAGTTTGAGCTGGAAGGTATTCAAAGATTACAGGTTTATTGCAAAGTGGTCAGAGCTACTTTACTGAATTTATAACAACTTTTCTATCTTAAAGTAGTTCAGAATTTATAACAACTTTTCTATCTTAAAGTAGTTCAGTACAGTACAGTTCGTTTTTCTTTTGAAATATTTCCACATTTCAGAACATAATATAATGTACTTCATTAAAAGTTATTATATCTAAATGTATACAGTGTACAGGAAAGTAATCTGTGGATTAGCTAAGAAGAAATGTATTTTTTTGTAGTAAATTTGATTTACATTAAGTGTGCACCAACTCATGGTAATTGATTCTGCCTACACACAAAGCAACAGATTATATGGATAGATTTAGACACTCCAGATTGGTGTAAAACAAGTGCCGTTTCAGAGAACTTCATTGGGCTTTCTCTCACTAAAAAGAGAAAAGAATAATAACTCTGTATACCTGAGGGTGAGACATAAATAGTGTTTACTCCTTTTGTCGTTTTTTGAAATTAAGCTGCAGCACAAAGCAAGAAACAAGTAATTCTTAGTTTTACTCAAATAGGCTGCATACATACATTTGCATCTAATTTACTTTGGAAATTATATTACTTCTACGTTTTTGTGCTTCTAATTCAAGATGGGGAACAATGTGGATACAGTGAGGGGGGAGGACAGCCAAGGGACTTGCTGAGATGGCTCTACTGTGCAAAGGATGAATTGATTTTGTTACCTTAGCGCCCTTCTCTCCTTGCCTGCCCTCTGCACCAGCAGCCCCCGGAGGCCCCTGAGGAGGATGACAGGACATTGCTTTAGCATTTCAACACAGCATAAACACACACTAACAGTTCAACAAGACTGTAGAAGCAAGTGAATGTTCATTCATCATTGATCTTTCACATTGTTTCTGTAGCTAATCATAAACACTAGTGAGAAAAATAACTAAGTTATACATCTGTTTGTATATTGGTTCTTTTTTTTTCTTTTTTTTCTTTGAAAAAGTTGTATTCTGTTATGTTATACACAAGGAACGTTACATCCCCACCAGAGATCATTCAGACAGGTTGAATCTCCAGTCTCTTGGCATTTCAGTTTACTTTTATTAGATTTCATATTATAGAATTGTTGTGCCTGATGAATACTTGGTGGGTGCTGTCTCCGAGCAGAGATGATCATCCAGTGCCCTTGAAAGTACACTATTACTTCAGCCTATTTTAGTGACTTGAACATGGCTTTGTCTGCCCACAAACACATACTGTACAGTTTAAGCAGCCATGTATGAATATGCACAGAAAACACACACAACCGGCTTCACTCATGCTAAAGTTCGGCAGGTCATCTTTTCTCTCTGGTCAGAATCTTTCAGGCCCACAGTGATTTGTTCCAACTCCTCCTCCAGTTGTCCCTCTTCAAAAAATGTTTTCTATCCAAATTCCACTCTCATTTGGCCGACTGAGGTCTGAGTGGTATTGACTGAGAGCCTATAATGTGAGCTTGCCTTCTGTCTTGGAGCTTTCATCTTCTCTTGGTGTGTGTACCTATTACTGGTAGTGAAGAGGCAGGCTCTTGATCAGCACAAAGAGCCATTTCAATTGTAGCGACGTGTAGGTGTGTAAGTTGCCAGAGCACCTTTGTGTTGGCTCTGCAGCATCAGGTGTACAAGCCACAGATTATTACTTTTCTTAATTGAATAAAATTGCTACCTGTTACTGAGAAAGGACAGAAGGGTAAAAACTTCATTAGTGACCTGAGCCCGAATGAAAGTTAAAGCCAGATGAGGTTAATAACTTTTCCATATTTCTTTTTTCAAGAAGCAAAGTTGAATACATTTGCGGTATTAAGGCACTTGCAAATCAGGTTAAACGTTCTGCTATGCTAAATTGACTTATTCAGAATTAGTGACCATGATAGAGGGAGATTTCAAGATTCTTTCAAATTTCTACAGGAAAAATACTGAGAAGACACTAAAAGGGCCAACAGATCATGAACAACTCTTGCTGAGGAATTACATATTTAAAGGAGCTAACTGTCAGGAAGTAGCAGGATCACCTCAGGTCAATTTTTTCTAAGTGATTACGGGAAGACCTGTGTGTGATAAAATAGCCCTTTTCCTTACCATAATCCCTTGGCCATTTAGGTGCAGCATATGCTGATACTATGCTAAATACGCAGAATGCAAATTTCATTGGGCACATTAGAAAAGCAATCAACCCTGGTTTAAAAATGCATGACATGTTTTTTCCCCATTGGAGTGAGCCTTGGAGTCTTGCTTTGAAATGCAGTCAGTCACTTGAGATTGTGAGTTTTCTTTCAAAACATGAGAATAGTTCTCCATTTTCATGTGGACTTTAAGCTTCACATCATATTGAAAATATGTTAATGTTCCATCTCTCATATGTGCAGTCCCCCTCATAATGTTGGGTTTGTGAAAGGGATTTCTTATTGGGTAGAGTGAGAAAGGGCATCATAGAAGCATAAACTCTATGTGGCAAAAAATGTGTATTTTATATTAACTCTGATTAACCTTAGAGACTCAGAGACTCAGGTTCTCTGGTGAAGCCTGACAAAATTGTGGGTGATCATGATCACATCAGAAACAACAGATTAAATGATTACATTTTTTTTCAATTTCCTTTGTTCTTGTTGGGCACTCCTAAAGCCAGCCCCTCTCCTTTCATAACTTCTTAACAACTTTACCACGTCCAAGTTATGCCTTTGTTTTGCTCTGGCTGTCAGTCAAACAGCCATGGATCAATAATGTGTCAGACTTGCTATATCTCCCTCACTTTCTTCCCACTGCCACAAGGACGTAAATGAGTTTGCAACAGACAGCTATTTTTTGGTAAGCCTTTTCAATTTCTTACTAAGAAAAAAGAATGATTTTCACATCTTGCCATTCATTTCTCAATAGTCTTTGAGGTGGATTTCTGTACAGACAGCGCAACGCTTTGACCCCTTAAATCTCCCACTTTGTTTTTTCCCCACTCTCCTTTTAATGAAAATGAATCTCTCCTGCTTTACTGCCAAGACTGAGTTGTTGAGAAGGAGCTGTTGCGAAGTGAGGCGGAATACCAGTCTGTTGGCTAAGGAGCCATAATACATGCCAACAGATACACACTCCCTTCATCTGTTTAAAAACAGGGCTAAGACAGTTCACATACTGTAGGTTTGTTGAGTCATGGTTTTAAAACTAACAAAAGCTTTGGTCAGCAAACCATTTCATATCAACAACTCACTCATGCAATGATGACATGAGTGGGGTAACATTACACTGGTCTATCTTGGATTATAGCCAGAAGAACACCAGTGATGCGCACACAAATAAAAAATACTGTAGCAATTTTAGTTTTAATGAGACTTACTCTCTTGCCAGGTGGTCCAGGTGGGCCAGCTTCTCCTGATGGACCTGGAGGTCCCTGAAAACAAGCAAGGAAAGGAGATGATGAATATTATTAAAAGACAATGAGACAAGTTGTGTTAACAAATGAGTCAGTGCTCATATGAATTTTGATGAGCACAGCATGCTTCACTAAATATCTCGTTATGTCTGCCAAAAGGACAATAACACAGAGAGGACATTGACACTTGGGGAATATTCAACCCCAGGATAGTCCAGAAGAGTTACGCCAAAACCCAAACTTGGATGAGATGCTGTATTGCCTGAAATGATACATACTGTGCTCACCAAGACACTTTCATCCAATTATCTCTCAGTTAATTACAGGCAATCAAACCAATTTTTTAATCATTTGCATTGGTAAATATTTTGCAGTACTGAAGTGAAGTGAAAGCAGAATTATTCAGCTATTTTACAGGCTGAGTACACAATTACATGTAAACATAAACAACAGAAGGATATCTAGTACATGTTTACTCTGAAAAAAACTGTGCCATTACACGAAGTTTCTGTATATAATATAGTATGCTATCACAGTTCATAAATGTAACATTCAGTAAATCAAATACTTTGTGTGTTTTTCATTGGCAATTATAAAGGCTAATTTACGTTGAATATGAATATTAATAAGAATTGTTGATTTGTTGCACTTTACACATGACCAGCACATTAGTGTTCGGTTTATATTTTCTAATACTTTAATCTAAATCCATGTTTAGTTACACTTCACCCAAGAGTATGGAGCAAGCGTTACAGTGTAAATTATTTACCAACTAGATTTAATTACAACTTTTACTGCAGGGAAACCTGTGGTGGACTGCTATAATATGGAATATGAAATAAACATAAATAAGAAATATTCATAATCATTCATACACAGTAGCAAAAAAGCTCCTTATTAAGATTATTCAATTATGCACTGATAAAGCATCTCTCAAGTGAACCATATACATGCTATATACTAGTGCAGTCATTAACTCGGGGCAAAATCCGTGAAATGACAACTTACTGGCTGTCCGGCCTCGCCATCTTCTCCCTTCTCTCCTGCTTCTCCATCAGTGCCCTGTAAAAGAGATGTGTGCTGTTAGATGTCTGCCAATGAAAATATCCATACTATACCATATCTACCATACTGTTTACTTTATGGATTTAACATGATTCACAGTAAAAAAAAAAAAAAAGTCAGAAAAAAAATACTGTATAGGGTAAATATTGCTTATAAGATGTCATACTCACAGCAACACCTGGCTCTCCAGGAGGGCCAGGGTCTCCAGGGAATCCAACAGGACCCTTTAAGGGAGAGAAATGAGATGCATCAGCACAGCAAAAGAAACCTGAGGCACTGCTGCTAAGACATAATTTCCCTGGATACAGGTATTAAGGACATGGTTAGTAATTTAGACAGTAATTTAGTCCTAGTGGACCTGGTTACAACCATTGAAGGCAATTTGATGGACTTAATGATGATGTTGCAAATCCAAGAGAAAAGGCCTCACTGCGTTCCATTACCATGCAGGCATAAAATATAATCTCCCTCAATAAAAAGGCTTTTTAGCTCTTGAATATGTTCTAGGCTAAAATTACCTGCCTCAAGACTGGTGGGGGACATTTCCTTTAAAGCAGTACATTTGATCCTGTTAGACTGAGTGCTGGAAAACATTTTTTTTTTTGAGAATATCTGGCAGACTTACAGGATTGCCCTTTGGACCGTCATCTCCAGGGGGTCCTTTAGCACCAGCAGGTCCAGCAGCTCCAGGGGGGCCAGCCTCTCCTTTCTCTCCTCTCTCGCCTTTAGGTCCCTATAGTGTTGGGGTGGGGGAGGGTATTCATCACATCAGTATCATGGGGCATAATTTTTTTAAGCATCTACACTGAATTGAATGGAGTCTAAAAACTGACTTGTGGCCTGTGGTTGCTGAGAGCCAAGGCTGATTTCAGTGTGCAGAGGACAATAACTCTGGGTGGTTAACAGAAATGACACTGGAAACTGGTATTGTATTGGTATTGCACCATGATCTCTTAGATATGATGTTACTGTGCCTCTACAGTCCTGGAAGGGGCAACTTACAGTAATCTCAAAGGTGCAATATGTGGCATTTCAAGCATCCATACAATTAAGTCTATGTTTCCTAGAAACACCATAATCCCTTATGAGAATATGTTGGACATGATTTTACTTTAATCCCCTTCACCATCTGGCATTGTACTGTAATAAACTTTGAAAACTCCAGCTTCTAGTTCTATTTGTGCTGATACAATGGTGCATTCATCCTGTTTCATGTGAAAACCACTTTTTCCTTGTGACCAGAAGAAATTCAGCAGATTCTCTGAATTGTGATTTGGTGGCAAATCTGTTGATGATTTGAATGAGTGATTGTCCCGTATGTACCCATCTGCTGGATTGCACTTGTGTAGTCAGCTATTTATGTTCCATTCAGTGGAACTCTTTTGGCTAAAAGAAACATTGTTTAAGTCTTTTATTTGGTGTTTGTACACACTATGCATCCCCACCAAGTGTTTCCATGTGGAGGTTTATGCCTCTATGACCACAACAAAATCACTTTCTGTTTTTCTCGGAGCATAGCTCTATGAATAAGAGAGGAGATTCAATGATGAGGTAGATTAAAATTGTTACAATTTTAGACTGAATTTCAGAACTGACAAAAGCTATTGTAATCATGTGTAGTGCATAGTAATAACATAGTTTGAGTGACGTTGTTGCACAAACAAGTTACTACAGCAGGGGTTGGCGTCAGGTGGAGGTAAGACTTAAAATTAACATTAAAGGAAACATTAGGAGAAAAATATAAGTTTATGCATTCATTTAGCCTCATAAATTGAGTCTTTTTTTCCCCCGGGAAATATCATGACCAGTGGCAGACTGAATTATATAGTGAAAGTGAGGCTTGAAAGTGGGGAACTACTCTAAATGTGGATAGTGTCATTGTTCTATATTGTCTTCATTACATTGTGCAAACAACATTTACTTCATTGTGATAAGTTAAAGCACAATGGTTGTCTATTTCCACTTTAACTGTTGTGTATGTTTCATGTGTTTGTTTAATGTATGATGAGGATGAATGAAGGAATTATCTTTAAGCTATATTAAAAATATTAAAGCTCCAATTGTAATAATTGTGTTGAATATTGTACATGGGACCTTACAAAATACAGTAGATTAAAATTTAAATTTAAGTAAGTTAAACTCAATATTAATCATATGTATTGGTATATTTTTTTCTTAGTTACATTTCTTTTGTGGGTAGTAACTAATGTTTAATGCTGTCTCAATACTATATTGTAGTTTGCTCTTTTTTGCTTTATGCCATCAGTGCTAATGTAACACTGATGTAAAAAGACAAATAAAAAAAAAAGCTGTAAGGTATTAGATTGGGCTGTGCTTATGATGGGGACTTGTGCTGCACACTGACTTTGGAAATATCAATGACACCAACAGTATGATGGGGAACTAGCAGAGGACATTATGAAAGCTTGTAATCATGCTCCTCCGCCACTCCCACTGGAGAAAGGCCATCTTTTCAATCTGCTGTTGTACCTCAATAATGATAAATGAGGCAGCAGAGTTAATAGACCCATCAATGATGGGTGTTTGGTAAAAGTAAAAAAAGGCGAATCAAATTCTCATAAATCTCTGTCTGGCAACAACATAGGCAAGCATATGGATATGGTAGATTAAGATGCAATCTTTCAAAATAATTTCAAATTGAATCTGATATTTAATATAACAAAAACTATAAGATAGTCAGAACCATCTAAATACATGGTATTGAAGAGGACTTACAAAACTTGTGAAGTACTTCTACCCCACTGTAACTATCAAAACATGGCAACACAGCTAAAAGCTATACTCAGCAAAGTGGGTATGTGTTTTGATGCTGACTCGCTTCATGGTGGCTGCAATCATTGTTCTTTAAGGACAGTAGAGCCAGCCGTATCCTCCTGGTAATTATGTCTTAAGAGTCTAGGAAGAGACTTAATTTGGCAAGCCATGTGGACATGGGGTGCAAAGCAAAAGAACCATGCTGAGACTATTCTAAATGTGAGAAGCAATTACGTTCAGTGTGATGAATTCACAGTGTCACTTTCAAGAAAATAACCTTCTCATTAGATAAGCCCTGGTTCTATATTTGTCTGAAGCTATCCATTAACAGTTTTTTTCCTGGGGTTAACCTACACATATTTATTACTGATATTGTTACTTACCTTGCTGGAGAAAAAGTGGTGGCACGTACAGTACATACGAGCATTGTATGCCTGCAATCCATATTTAGTTTGATAAACTAGCAAAACAATAACAGAGCTCACTTACCCCAGTGCCAGGCTCTCCAGGTGGTCCTGGGTTTCCGGCCTCACCTTGTTCACCCTGTGGTTAGACAAATGTCTAGTGTCAAGTGTCTGATAAACAGATAAACCTTCACCCTTACATATGCAAGAGTTTCAAAATTCAGAAAAACAAAATAGTTCTTACATCAATGACGTTATTTTTTAACAAAAGCCAGGCATTAACTTGACTGAGTCTATAATTGTAGTTGATACAGGGGTGTTAAAAGTTACTGTATTCCAAGTGCCCTCTTTAAGTGGTGCTAGCCCTTCATGTTTCATATTTCAGTCATTTTAACAGCCGTGGTCCAGCATTAAGTATTTATAGTGCAGCCGTCTGCCAAATAGCAGTAAAATGGACGAATCTTGTTGGAAGCGTTGTAAAATAGACATTAATAGTGTCAAAGCACTAACTCAGACAAAAAGCCTGGGTATATTAAATAAATCGACTGCAGATGGTAACAAAAGTGGGGTAAGCTGGGTGGTCTAGAGTGGGCTGGAACGGGTGGGCTAGCAGTATTTCAGTCCTAGTGCCCAACATCATACTAATCAAAGAAAAACACCCTGGGCTCTGACTCTTACCTTCTCACCCACAGATCCCATAGGGCCCACTCCGCCTGGAGGACCTTGTGGACCCTGCAGCAGGAAAGAAAAAAAGAAAGAAAGAAAGAGATGAGTCATCATTCATCAACTTGGGAGACAATGCTTGATGAGGGGCATTGCAGCAAAAGATAGGTGAGGTAAAGCCCCTAAAGATGTAGTTAATTTTATGTCACAGCCCCTTTTAATACAGGTTATATAATTTTGTGTATAGACATGGTTAACAATTATCGATACATACATCAGCTCCACTAGGACCCTGAGGACCTCTGGGACCAGGGGGACCAGGAGGGCCCTGCAGAAAAGAAATGCAGTGTTGTTAAAGTGTATTTAAATATAACAAGAGTGTTTACAAAAACAGATGTGTCTCTTACCATGGGGCCAACATCACCGTTCTCTCCCTTCTCACCAGGAGGTCCAGGAAGCCCCTGAGGATGACAAAAATGAAAAAACAATTATATTATAGAAAAAAATATAATCATGTTAAAGGCACAAGGTGCTGTTGGTGATCTTATTGATTTAAATTTGTTTGTGCTGCATTTACAACATCTGATCCTGCCTGAGATTTTAATCTGACATTTGATTTGACTGCTGGAATACACTGTAGTAATGCACTGAAAAGTTAAAAATATCTGTGAGCCAGACATGAATAAATGACTGACTTGAATCATGTTTTAACTACAGTATAGTGCTATTATCCGTTCACTGAAATATTCACTGAATATATGAAAGGTCAAGAAGAAGTCTACAACGAGATGAACCAGAGACCTTAAAAAAACTAGAACTATAAACGGAATAGAGCACTAACAGAATGAAAAGCAGTGAAAGTGATGATAGAAGGAGTCATTTTAATCCTTTAAGTAAATATGTCAAATTGAATACTGTGTATTAAAGGATTTTCTTAAATAGCTGTTGGTAGTGTGGAACTCAGTGACGTGTCTCCACACTTGTGTAGCACAACAGGGGTTTAAGCTTCCTTTCAAAACACTCAGGTGAGTCTGAAATTATTTTATTCTACAATTCTGCCCATACCTCATCAAACATGTGAGACAATACTAACACAATTTGCTTTCCCTTTGTTCATATTCACTCAAAGTGCAGACATAGATTCAGCTCACTCAGGCATATTAAATGAGCAGCATGGTCAAGACCTCATGTGTGCGTTTGATCCCTGACATTTCTACGAGTAATTGCTAAGATTAAATCGCTCTACCCTACTTTGCCTTCTGTGTGTGTGTCTGTTCTTGATTCAGAGGCAGTTTATCAGTGTAAGGTTTGCTAGGGAGGAGATCAAAGGATTACTTCGTATACATATGCTTACACCATCCACAAATACTCACAACTAGGGACTCTTTGCTGACTGTTTGTGTATATGTGCATTGCCCTACATCTATGTGTGTGTATTTGCGCCCCTTGTTGCAAGTATTTTCCATGGGTATCAAAAAGCGCGTGTGTGTGTGAGAGTGTGTGTGTGTGTAGTCGCATGCTGATTCCTGCCGTGCTGAGAAATCTCATCTATCTAAAGGTCTCCTCTAGTCTGAGATCGTTAGCAGAGCTACTAATTATGCAGCATGGTAAATGTGCTCGATGAGAAACTGACGATCGGAGCAGGTCAGTCCACGCAATTAATGGAATCGCAATGGGAAGTGAATTACTCCCAATTAAAAGTCCATTGAATACAATCGTGCAGAGATAGGATAGTACCTTGGAACGATGAGCAGTAGTCTATGTAATCTTCTCAAGACAATGAACCCAATCTCTGCAGCAAACTCTTAACGTGTTTAGTTTAAGAAGTTGACTACTAATAAAACAGATAATTACCAACAAATGGGCTAAGAACTGAGGGGAAGCTCCGACCTTGTTACATTATTATCACAGTGATAGAAAACGTCAATAAGCCTAGTTGTTGCGTAGATTGGTTTACTTGTTTTTGCATGAAGCTGATCTGCCTTTTACATTACCCCAATATTTTCAGTTTGGTTTCAGCTGTGTTTTTGATATGCAGAGTCTACTTTACATTACTTCAGAATATTAACAGATACACATCTATAAAAACATGACATGAAGAAAAAGTAGCACACGTGATGTGTATATGCCTAAAGAATTACACACACAGATAAGCCTTGTTGAGTCCTTACTGGCCTTCGTTTACCCAGGTGCCAGCGAGTAATTATTGTGGGCCGAAAGGCTGGTCAACACACAATGCACACCACAGATCCAATTAAAGTTGAGTATGCTGAATGGGTAACTGTGTAAGCGTATGAGTTTGTGTCTTTGCCAATAATGCACTGTAGCACAGCGTGGGTTGAGTGTCATAGCTCCGCACAGTTTCAAGAGGTAGTTGAGTGATCCGGATTCTTCTGTTCTGTTTGTCATCACTAGACACTGCTACTGATACCACAAGCAGAATGAGTGAGTAAATGACTGGAATATATAATTCAGTTGCTATGGATTTCTAGTCTGTACATGTGTTTTTACACAATATGCTTTTAATGCTTTTATGAAAATGATAAATGTAACTGTCACAGTAAATTAATCATTTATAGTGTTGATAGAGTGGAGGTATTAATGTACACAAATAAAAGTAAATGTAACTATTTAACACTACTGCAAAATAAATGTATGTATGAAAGACAACATCCATAATGCCTCTTACCATTTCTACTCATAGCTTAGTATGTCAAATGTAGACTTGCAATATTGAAACAGTTATCCTGGACAGCTGTTTACATGACACATGGCATTATTTGTAGCATTTGTGTTGTGTAAATGGTACTAACCTGCAGACCAATGGGACCAGGGGGTCCAGGGAAACCTCTGGAACCTTCATCTCCCTTCTGTCCAAACATACCCTGCTGACCTCTGGGACCAGGCTCTCCATCAGCTCCCTGAGAAAAAAAACACACTCATTCACTGTTTGTTTGCTTTGTTTATTGAGATCTTTTACTGACTACTACACTTCTACTACTAGTAAAATGCATATAGTGATCAAAGTTTCTACTTAGACTTTACATAGTAAACAATAATGTTAAAACAAACACTGTGACTTTTCCTTCCAAGTTTAACATTTTTATTGAATGCATTGTTGTGTTATACTTAAACTACATATTCATTCTAATGAGCTTGTAAATCAACGCTGGCATAAATGGTGTTGTAAATAATGGTCATTTAAATGTGTGTATTGTTTACTGATATTGTGGAGGAAATTCATCTTGATCATCGTGATTTATCTTGATGAAAACACCTAGTGTTTGGTAGTGCAGTTCTTTTTGAGGAAATGTACTCTTCCTCATTGAAAATTAAACACATTGGGGTATTTTTAGACTCTGACAGGCGAATTGACAAAAGGATTGCATGGCTTTTGTGGCTGCTAAACCTACACAAATAGGACAAAAAGCAACTGGGTAATTCTCAAAGCACCCGCAAAGGGTGAAATTAACTCACAACTAAGCAGCCAACTGCTCAAACAGCAAAGTGCTCAAGTGCTATTTGCACATATTTAGTATGATCCTTTTTTTATGCAAATGAGCATCAAAAAGTCCAAATCACAAACACCTGTGCTACTGTAACAGCCACACACAGTTGAGTGGAAATGAGTGAAAATGATATATATATCCTAGTGTCTTCAGAGAGTTGGTGGTAACTAAAGCACATTTCTACAGAACGTCATGCTCGGACTTTCCAGTGATTATAGCCAGGTGAAGCAATAGCGCACCAGAGTACACCAGATGCGCACAGATGGCAGAGACAGTGCAATACATGATATTCACCATGAGGGAATGAAACTAGAAAACAATATATAACCTACTGCTGTGAGAAACAGAGACAATGGTTATGCACTGTAACAGCTCTCTATGTGCTGAGAGGCATGACGGAAAGCGCACAGTTAAAGCACCCCAAATACTCAATACTGAGTAAGTCATAGAAAAATTTGACATCCCGCAGATAAAACAAATGAACGAGCAGGAGGGGGTTAATATGTAATTAGAATAGTTATAATTAGAATTCCAATAAGTTCTCTTTCAAATCAAACATTTTGTGTTTGGAAAGTATTGCCCTTGCAACTGCATTTCTAACGTTAACAATATATATATACAGTATACACTGATGACCAGACAATATATTAGGTTTACACCCTATCTTGTTCTTTTCCTTGTCCTGCCTACGGTGTTGGCACAGAGCCAGCATTTATACTTAGATAATTAGATGGATAATTGCAATCAGACACAACACAGAGGCAAATTGCACTTAGCTGCAGTGTTTGCTGTGTTTGGACTGTATATCTAATATCATTAGCGCAATATCTATTTTTGAGTCAGACCTTGAAAAGGGGATAAATAGATGTTGCAAGTGATGCACAATTAATGGAGCTTTAAGTTGTTGCTATCCATCCTTCTGAATTCACCCCTGAGTTATCTGCATTGCCAATTAATTAAAAATACTATAAGCATCTCTAGCTTGCATGTATTTTCCTGTCTGTACTTCTGTTTGGTTTGTGAAGCTATAGATATTACACATTCACATGTGGCCCATTAGATAAGTTGCATCGATGCTTTTCAGGACAGTTGTACTTACAGCAGGACCTGGAGCGCCTATAGGACCTTGGAGACCAGCTGGGCCAGGAGGACCCTGAACAAAAACAAGAAAAACTTGCTAATATAACATCGCATAAAAGCACTCAAGTATTTCTTTGTAATTTGTAAGTAAAACACAGCTCACTCTTGGAACCCTTTAAGAGAATATGCAACATCACCAGCTCCTTAATTACAGTGAAAAATTGATGTAAATGTCTGTGCAAGTAAGGAGTGAATGGATTTCACTTATCATGACATACTTGTTCTCCCTTGTCAGCTTTGCTTCCTTTCTGACCGGGCTCACCGACTTCTCCCTAGGAAAGAGAAATACACACACGTAAACAGTGAACAATCTCAGCTGAGTTTAGCATCTTCTCTAAATGTTAACACCTTATGAAAAATCTTTGAAAACCCTCAGCTTAACACATAACTATTATGTGCAGAACTGTATGGATGCACAAACATAAAGATGTGTTTTTTACTGTCAAACCTCTGCACTGGCATATGTTTGGCATCTCAATAGAATGCCTGATAGTAACCTTAAGGGGCATAATGATTACAGGAGATGAAACAAGCAACCGTAGTTCACTTTTGCATCTCCTCTAATAGTGTTTACTGACACATTTGGTTATGAAGATGGATAGGCAAGAATGAGGAGAAGAGAGAGACATATTTTCGATGCAGATGGCCTGAGTAGGAACATGGGGATGAAGATTGATTGGCAATCTGGTTCAGTCTCAAAACATATTTCAGTTTGGGAATAGAGCAGAAATTGTAACTGGGCCAACATGATAGGATGGGTAGTGGTGAGTGTGGTTAACTAACCTTGTCACCGTCCTCTCCAGGTGGACCTTGAGGTCCCGCAGGTCCGGGCAGACCAACAGGACCCTGAACACCATCACGACCAGCAGGACCTTGAGGCCCTTTCTCGCCCTAGGAAAGGAAAGACATTTGTTTTAATTATATTTTGAAAAACTAAAACAGTAGAAGTGAAGGTCAAAGGAAAAGAAAAAAGAAAAACTCTTAAGGTAAAAGGAGGATTTTTTAATCGGCCACTATAGGTAAAAAAAAAAGTACTTACAGGTGCTCCCTTCTCTCCAGCAGGACCTGGGGGACCCTGAGGGCCAGGCCTACCAGACAAGCCAATTGGACCAGCTGCACCAGCAGGACCTCTCTCACCAGGAGAACCCTGTTAGTGTGAGGAAAACAGAGAGAGATGATGACTTAAAAAGAAAAGGCAGAAGCCGTGTTCTATTTATTCTGGAGAATGACACACATTTGGCCTATGCAAAAATATAACCTGAGTATGCTGAACAATAACCACTGCCATTAAAACCTCTACAAAGACCCAACTGAGCTGCACACACATACACGCCTACATACACAAACCCTTTTAAGGATGAAACCTGAAGCAACACACAGAGGCAGGTGGCTTTTAAGTTCTGATAAAGCAGTGCTGCTCCTTGAAAGCAGCAAGTATTATCTCCTGTCTAGGAGTTGATGTCTTGGTGGCTTAGAAGCTCTGAGAATCTCACTCCTGCAGCTGAAAATGCATTTCGAAAAGAGGCTGCTGCTGTGTATCAGTACTCAGATACAGGAACTCAGTGTTCTTCTAAATCCATAAAACATGACAATGACACTCTTTTTTTAATCTGTGTTGCACTGAATTAACTGGCTGTGTACCTGTACACAGACTTCATGTTCCAAAATATACATAGCCTTACCTAACAACTGTCAACTGTAAGAATGATAAAAAAAATAAACATAATCATAACTATTTTTTAGCAAATTTTGCAAAGTGCTTTGACAGACAATGCAAAACCGTGAACAATGAAGGTAATGTAACAACAGAGAGCCAATCAAAAGCAAGAAAATTTAAAGCCAAAATAGAAAATGAAGACTGTTCTGTGAAATCTACACATTAAAGATTGTTGAGGTGTTGATATTTTGTGCTGATTTTGGTCTTTATTATGTATATCATGTTTCTGTCACCTGTGATCTAATGGAAATTGTTCTGTAAACCACATCTATGTAATAAAAAAAAACACATCAAATGAATTCTTATTTTTTCAAATTGCAACTTCAACAAAGTACATTATGTCAAATGTCTAGAGACAATGATTTAGGCCCTGAAGATGATTTAGTTTACCTCAGAAATGTTTAATATTACAGCATGGCCCTAATACATAAGTGAATGCAAATTGAGGAATCAAAAAATGCAAAACTAATGATTAAGATAAGAGAGAGTCTTATGAAGAGGCCCTTGAGTTTTTGTGACAACCTGAGAAGAATGTAAGAGAACAGAGCAGGTGTAAAGTGCCAGGATGCAACCTTTGGGACAAATGAGGGATGTGTAGGAGCACCGCCCAGAATGACTAGACACCGTGACTCACCATATGGATGCTCTTCTAGCTGTGTGGTTTTGTTATGTGTTTGTTTGTTTGTTTGTTTGTTTGGTTCTGTCTCTGTGTGCCAGGAAGCAATGGAGCAAACAGTCTTGATACCCAGCTACTCTAGCGCATGATCGCTTCTGTGACAAATCGCTGTGTGCAGTGGGATGAGATGAAATTTGGTGACGCTTTCACTGGAAAATTAACAAATAAAACACAGATAATGTGAGCAAGATAGCTTAATAAGTTTATACATATTACACATGTACTTTTAGATTAATTTGCTATGACTGATTTTTTTCTGATGTCTGCCTTCAATGTCACCGCTTTTGCAGTTCATCAGTTTTTCTCTTTCTGTAGCTACAGTTGTGGTGTCCTCGAGCAAGGCATTTAACCTAGCTGTGCGAGTATGTATACATTCAGGAATGTGCAGAACTACAAAGCTTAAAAAGAGCATGCTGCTCACTAAACCGTACCTGGGTTTATTAGTGTTATAACACATAAATAAATGATAGCTGTCTCTCATAAGTTTAACAGCACTGCCTAAAATGTCCTTCCTCCCTGGTGGTGATGTCAAAAGAAAAGCAAGTATAAAGATGGCCGAGCAGTTGGCCATAGTAAATTGAAGCCATCTTTAAAGCTTTTCCTGTCCAAATGTATGATGTAACCTTCCCTGTGGTGCTTGGCATATGTGGGCCTCACTAAAACACAGAATATAATGTACAAGCATCCACACTAATCAATACAAAATCAAATATAAAATCCAACACAGAGAGGAAAGAAGGCATCTTTTAAGTCAACTTCCCAATGGTACACAGGTGACAGAATACTTACAACAGGACCAGGTGGACCTTGGGGCCCCTCTCCTCCCTTCAGACCTGCTGGGCCCTGAGGAGAAGGAGGAAAAACACACAAGTACTTAGCTGTTGAACTCTGTAATTTTAAATCACCCTATGCAGTAGCCCTGCATTTCAAAACCTCCATCATCAGATGCCATTCCAGCTAGGACTGTCTGCCTTTGTTTACTGGTTTGTCACTTTAGCCAGGCATCACTGGAAATGTGCTTTGACTGCATTTAACCTCAGCGCACTGCTCCAAGAAACATCATTGCTATTGACATTTTCTTTCTGGGAGACCATCAGCCAGAATCCAAGGCAGAAAATACAGTCCATGAGAAAAAATCCAACATCCATAATAGGGTAACACATTAAAATAAAAAAAACACATCATTCCCTTCATAAATGTGCTCCTATGGATATTGTAGCTAGAGAGTGGTGGGACTTCTTTGCACATATATGGCTGCATGTGGACTGCATGTGTATGTAATTGTGTGCAATTTTCATTTTGTACATGCGTGCTCGTGAGTTTGTTGTAGGCAAGTATGCTTTCTTGTATGTTTGTCATTGCCCAAAATGTGTGTGTGTGCAGGTCCCTAGTGGGCTACAAAAAAGCACATGGCAGTATGGGTAATGAGTCTCTACTGGCTCTGGCTGTGTGCTGGAGTAAATTACAATGGCAGAAAACAATCAGCCGTGCTGGCCTGCAGAGTCTGACTGACCTTGAGGATGCAGGCTGCAAAACACTTTGTCTCCCAACAGTATATCCATTCCCAGCCACCACAGTCTAATTGCCAACATTTCCCACTTAATAATTTATTGAGTAAATAATGCATATAGAGTCAAACAAACAACTTTGCTGCCCCTCAAAAATGCTGAAATATGAAAAACAAGTCCTTGAGTTAAATCTGGGGAAGATCTCACAAATGGCTCCCTAACAAACAATTCCCTACTTCTATAATAGACGGCCATGATGCATTGCAGTGGTTAAAACAGTGGTGTCAGTGCCGGCGGAGCAATGCAGAGGCACGCCTGTTCATTTGTAAGACGTCGCTTTGGATTTCCTCTACACTGGATTGATTGTTAGGAGTGAATTCCAGGGCTGGTGTCTCTAATGAAGTGAATAGCTCGAGATAGATGCTAGTCCATTTGTTATATAACAATGTTCTGTCACTTTCTACTAGCAAATACATGTAAAGAGATGCTATGATGAATAGGTGCAGGTAGAGTGGAGCTCTTACCGTGGCGCCAGGTAGACCTCTTTCTCCAGGGAAGCCACGAAGGCCAGGGGGGCCATCTTTGCCAGGGGATCCCTGTGGTCCAGGGTCTCCCTATACACACACAATCAAAAATTTCTGTGTTAGAATTAATGTACTTTATAAGCTATTCATCAATACAACAATGTAATAATTAAAATACTATAATGTAATAATAACATTTTTAAATAATTTATTTCTGACCATGCTTTGTTCCATGAGTGATGCAAAGTGCATAGAAAATTACAGCAGCATTTTAAAATACCAACCTCACAGAGTCAGACTACGTCTCACAAAGCAAAAAGCCTCTTTTAAGAACCAAACAAACTAACCTGACCTGATGAACTATTTAAACTGGGGGTTAGAATGTAGAAAATGCAGATGCTTCATGACCTATTGCTCATCTTAGATTTATTGAGATTGAAGCAAAGATTAATAACAGCTCAACAAGTGGTGCATTCATCCAATCAGGTGTAAGAAGGGTTTTTGGGTGAAGGAGAGAACTCATCTGCTCTGCTGCCTACCTGAAATGGTGCCCATCAAAGCAAAATGCCAACTGAGCATTGCCAGACAATGCGCAAAAATTGTAGGCAATGCCAGATTACTAACATAAAATTCATATATTAAAATCAAAGTGCTATCCTAGTCCCTCAGGCAGCTTGATTCATAGTTGAAGTATCCACATAATCATATTATACATTCCGTATGATAAGCGTTACTGAATAAGTGTTTAACCTCTGATTCTTTCATATGAGACTGCTACCAGATGGATCAGTGGTCCCCATTTACAGATTCCAGACTGCAACTGTTACTGTTAAAATTGCATATAATTATTTTGCATAGCAAATGCAAGGTTCAGTTTAGCCTCTCTTCTTATACTGTGTCAGTCTGAAAGGGCCTTCAGTCATTGCTGCAGCAGTGGCACCTCATAGTGTCACAGATTGACTCTTTGCAAAATCAAATTAGGAGTTTAGAACTTCACTTATTTTAGATTGATTTCTTATTTATTTATTTATTTTTTAAAATTGAGTTATCCACATGCACAACTTCTAATGTAACTTTATTGCTTGTGAAGTGCTGAATTGGTGTTGGCATGGTGTCAGTATTGGTTTGAGGATGCAAAGCACATGACAGCTAAATCTTGTATCTGAGAACTGCACTGCACTCCGACAGAACCTTGTAAATCGGATGCTTAATATCCTCCCTCTGAGCCCCCTGGTTAAATGTGTACATGCAGTACACAAGCATGCACGTTTTAGCATTTATATATTAAAAAAAGGTACCACACTATACAGCTTGCAGCCAAGCAAAAGAGAACTCTGAGAACAGCTGAGAAAGTGAATACAGATCAAAAAGCATATGACAAGCAAATCTATAATATGCTAATGGATTTGTACATCCCCCCAGCAACAGAAGTGTACTTGTTTTGTAGCTGACATATATCTTAATGGCCCATTAGCTGCAATTATTTTGAAGCATGTATGTTTTCTGTGGATTCATTAGCACTGTCACCACACAGTCAATCTATAAGCCTCAACTCTAATCAAAATTAATGCACCACTGCTTTCACAAAATCAGCCTCCATGTGAAACACAACAAATCTGGGGTGACTTTACATAACACTATAATATGGACAAAGATAAGTTTTTGACTGAAATGAGCAGACAGAGTGCTTGCTATAAGGAATAATAAAAGGAAAAGACAAGCTAAAATTTGTCCAGCTTCTATAACTGTTTGCATACTCTCACACTTCTCTATCCCTAACCTCAGACAATGAATGAACTCTAAAAGTCCCCTTGCAGTCTATCTACAGGAAAGGAATAGTGCCAATAATTACAAAGCAACTTCGTTTACCTCCTGGTTGATTTTGTACACCACGTCTCTAAAACAAGGACATTTGACTTCAGAAAAAGTTACTTCTGGCTTCTTTTGTATTGGCAGGCTGACTTTATCTGCAAACAGGGAGGCACAGAAGAGTGGGCTTGAGAGGTATAAGAGGATTTGGGCTCTGCTGCCAAGACCTCCACAAAGTGTCCCTGGCATACTGATGCACAGGCCTGAGCAGCGTGGGAAGGAAAGTGGGGCTGTGAGGAGTGGAGAGTTTGGAGTTAGCCAGCGGACTTGATTAAACTGTCTGCTTCGGGAAGACAGGGAGAAAATGAAAGGAGAAGACATGGGGGTTTGAAGGAGAGGGTGGGGGACAGGGGACGCTGAGTGGTCCTGGGAGTCAGGGGGTTGGTTTGGCGTAGCCCATACTTCTACAAAATGGCTACTGTCTGCTCCTAATGGGCACTCAATTGCTGTCTAGGAAAGGGCCAGGAAGGGAATGTAACTCAAGGCTCCCCAAATCTCAGCTACTGTATCTTCAGCAGTCACTTGCTAGATTCTTATGTAGCACAGAGAGTAATGGTGAGACTTGGCATCTGCTGTGGTGTGTTTCTGAGTAAATCTATAGCTATAGACTTTTTTCTGCTTTTTCTCATTTTTATTTAAGCAATCCAGTACTCTATGGAGATTTGCACGCCCTCCAGAAATATAACTGGTTGTCAATGCTCTGGCTTAATCTGCAAAATCAAATCATGTATGATAATTGCAACTGCATAAACTGAATTTGCACCCCCCTCTGTACTGTTGACCTCTATATAGCCACCTTCGCTTCTTCTCTTCAGTGTAACTAACCAAATCTAATGCAGTCCTATTGAACAAATTATTAACCACAGAAGGGGGGATTTCTAGCATGTTGTGCTACTATACAAAATATATATACATACCTTCGCTCCCTCCTTGCCAGCAGCACCTGGAAGACCCTGCTCTCCGGGTGGGCCAGGGGGTCCAGGGTGGCCTCTCTCACCAACAGGACCGGTCTCCCCAGTTGGTCCCTAAGATGTCATCACACACTTGTATTCAACATAACAATGAACCAACATGGACACTACAGGTCTAAAAAGACACGTTTACTTTAATAAGTTTATACTTTAAAAACACATTTCTCTTACCTGGGGCCCAACAACACCTCCTGGGCCTGGTGGACCAGTTTTTCCTTGGAAACCCTGAAAAGGATTATAAAGCCTTGTTTATATTGTTTATAAAAACAAGGGAAACACACAGCTTATCTATTAAAGCCCAAATAAAGAAACTCGAATTTGTTTCAGCTGATGTTACAGCTTTGATGTAGGAACATAAAGGTCATCAGGTTATATTAACAATCAAGGGTAGAATTTATGACATTACAATGCTGGCTGGTACATAACTGCATGTAAATGTATAACCTTTTGTTATACATTAAATATACATATACTGATCTCTTCATAAAGTAGATGTGATATGATTTTAGGGGTTTTAACTTTTACTGACAATCAAAAGTAGCGACGAACAGAAAAGAGATAGAGGGCGATGGTATGCAATGAAGGTCCCTAGCTGGAATCAAATTTCATGAATAGATGGAATAGATGACACATTCATGAATAGATGTGACCATAAATCTGACCAGACACTATACCTTTCTAAAAAAGTATGTGGGAAACCATTATAACAAACCTTTCATTTTATGTTTTATATTAATATCATGCTTAGAAATGCCATATCCATGAATACAAGGTCTATCTCTTTGGCCATTCGTATTATTGCCCCTGAGTACAGCAATTAAGTATCACATGAGCTTAGAAATTGAGATTTACAAAAGCACACAGGCAACAGAGGGATGCAGAAGTAGATAACTCTTTGGAGTGACACTGTGGTGGCATCTGCATTATTCTATGTAGTCATCTGCTGGGGAGAGGCAGGCAAAGATCTGATAGACCTGATAGAGATATTCAAAGGCTAATGATTAGAAATGGAAACAAGCTTTACCACCAAAGCTAAATGAATTAGATCCATTGGGACACCCAGGGCATTTTTGTTAAAGACCCTGAAAAGATCTTTCTTAACCAGCTTCTTTTAAGAGTCACACAAATAAAAAACCCAAGCAAACAAGTGGCTGGTTAAGAGAGTACACCATTTATAGCCAAAGACCCCTTTAGTTTTCTCTCTGAGGAGATGAGCCAAACCAGAGTTAAAAGACCAGTGAATATGAAGATAAAGCAAAATGTGTGAATACAATGGAATGATAATGTTGCTCTAAGTCTGCTGAATGTGTAATTAGGCATCTGTTAGCTATCACATTAGCCACAGCTTTATAAGCTATACACTAATGGTAATATCATTCCATCCGTGTGTTTTGGAGTTCTCCTGCTCCATAGTTGTCAACAATTGCATGCAGCTTTAAATGTAGAAGTCTTTGTTAATTTAAATGTGAGAAAAAAGTTAAATAAGCCATTGTTCAATTTTGTTGTTTCCTGCACAACACAGACCAATTAGTTGTAGCAAACTTGTTCATATTCAGTATGTGCTTAATTTGTTCATTGCAGCATTCCTTATGGATATGCTTAAAAAGCTCCAGTAACACTTTCTATGAAGACCACATCTATAGAGCATTATGGGGCATTATAATATATATATTATTATATTATAAGTGAATTATAATGGATCCATGGCATTAGTAAACATGTAAACATGTAGTTAGAAGATGCAGTTAGCAGATGCTTTTATCCAAAGCGACTTACAGAAAAGGGAACAATCAAGGTATAGTGCGATAAGAAGCTTAAGTGCTAGTGAGGATTCTTTAAGGTATAACAGTCCATGCCAGCCTGCCTTATTATAAATGCAAGCCTGCCTTATTATAGATGCTTCAATATGTACTTTACTTAACACATGCTGTAACTCTTCACACTGCACAGAATGTTATTGCATGCTATGTGTTCTTACTACATTTTATTGTTGAGGTGTGTGCATACGTAGTCATAATGCATTATAAGTCCCCTAGTTTAGTCAAGAGCATGCACACAACATTTGGTTATTATTCATTATAAGTCATGTAATGTTTTATGATATAGTACATTATAAATCATTATGTGTTTATGACTGTAGTCATAATGTGTTATGAATGCATTGTAATTTACTATAAATGAAAGCCCATAACACACTCTAGATGAGGTCATTACAGGTAGTGTTGCTGAAGATTCAGTAGACACAGTAAAAAAGGACAAGCCAAAAAAGATAGGAGTTCAACATCCTAGGCATTGACTCCAACACTACAGCACAGATCAGATAAACTTCTGTCTTGCTGTGAGAGGAACAATCCAATCTACATTGGCTTGAGTCCTCTTCCAAGTACTTTCTATTATCCCTAAATATTAACCCATTGTGATGCTGTGAAGTGAATTAATACAGCATGCAAAGTGTGTAAAGACAGAATAATAGACTGCTACCATAACATCGATTTCATAATCTAAAGGAGACATATCTGGCACATTTATCTGAGTATATGTAAACATGTAATATTTTAAAACAAAATGACATGAGGGAGCACAGAAAACCATTATTAATGTTTGGGAGTGATCAGCATAAAGCAAACATATCAAACTCCAAGGGCAGAGCGCTGGGTGCTGACTTTCCATTCTGACTGACTTTTCTGCTGATTTCCATTTGATCTCTGAATCCCTCAGTCATCAGACTCCATACATAATTAATTTTCACTGAGGCACTGCATTTATAACTCATTTCAGTTGTAACTTATTATCCCATAGCCAAACAAAGTTATCAAATCCAAGGCCTTAGAATCCTGGCTGACTTATTACTCCAGGTCTATTGATCACTATGTGTTGTGATTTATGGTGATGTATTATTCAAAGGAAACCCTCAGGCTATGCTGTTACAGTATCGGCCCTGAATCAGAGACACCGACTTAAATCTTTATTTGCACTTCCTCAAATGCAACTTGCGTTGCTGAGGCTGAGCGCCTATAAGCATCTTTATTGCTGTGATATATTATCATATTGTGGAGCTTGTTCATCAGCGCATAAATCTACAGCCATAAACACCTTAATGAAGACTATCGTTGTTACTTGAATAGTAGCGAAGGCAGGGAAGCACTGGTGTGTGGTGTATTACGTTATCTATAGGAAAGACAGGCGGAAAGGGAAGCTTTAATGATAGAGGCGATGATCTGTCAAGCTTTTAGTAGAATTTATTGCCCTCTGAGCCTCGTCAAACCAAGGTGCACTGATGCATACCAAGTACAGAGGAATCGAAGTTGAGAGTAAGAGATTGCAACTAGATCAAGTCAAACTTTGCTTTGTTTTGTTCTTTTTTAATTGTCAGATAAATCTTGTCCCGTGGGATACGGCATCTATGCATCAGTGCATCTTCAGTACAGATTTACTAGGACTTTTCCAATTAAGCTCATAACTGCATTTTGAAAAAAAGATTATACAAACCACCATTCTATGCTGCTGCAATAAATTGTATGTCTCTGGATTATATCTCAGGTATCATCGTTCAATTATTTCAGATTACGCAATGTTATACAAGGACACCTTGTTGCAACTGGACAATCTAGGTTCAGCATCCTATAGAAACTGCATCAGAAATGGTTGCCCAACTCCCTGGTGTCCATCTTTATGAGATAAGAGTCTGAGCCATTTGGATTCACTCAGACATAACTCAGTGTATGCTGTCTATGTGTGTGTGTGTGTGTGTGTGTGTGTGTGTGTGTGTGTGCGTGCGAATGGAGACAAGCAGATAAACTCAGACAATGTTCACAAGGGATCTGTCTTTAGAGTTTTGCTTTAAGAGACATGTCTACCCTTTTGGCATCCCACTGCAATGTTGTATCTCTGATTGTAATCCCCTGCATACAAGAGCAATAGAGATAAGATGTGGAGGAGGAAAAGTGGGGAGATTCAATTGAAGTGCAGCTCACTGATTGGGAGGATCAGAGTTGTCCTACAATCGAAAGGCAATTTGAAGAATGAGAGGTAAAGGGCTCTTGTTGGCAACTTTAACCTAAATGGCAGTGAATACACAGACTACCATCCATTAACACAACAAAGCTAATTCCTGTGGGGTTAAAACAAGACTATAGATTTCACCTCATAGATTATGAGGTGTCACAGTTTTGCAGTGGAAATATGCCAAATCTGCCCAAATATCAAGTTTTCAGCTCAAAGTGAGGTCTTCTCTTTCTGCTCTCGGCAGGAAGTTAGAGGCTGAAACTAAAACAGAGCCACATGGGTTATGAAAGCTCAAACAGGATATTGCAGCTTTACAACTCACTGTCTCTCCGCGCTGACCAGGGTGTCCAGGCAGCCCATCCTTTCCTGGTGGTCCCTGTGAGGTAGAAATAGTACATTTATCACTGTCACATTCATATTTGAAGTGAATAATAGCATCACAAGATTATCCCTGTTTCTGGAATAAACGTTTTTTTTTTTTTTCCAAGCAATTATATTTTATTATTGAAGTATTGTGCAGATGCATTGTAGGCACAATATATGTAGTACAAACATCATTTTCAGGCAGGCAGTCATACTTAAGACTACTGGAACACTAATGAAAAAATAACATGTTCTATTTTTTATGAAAGGCACATCACAGGCTAAGAGCTGAGGGCTGAGAGCCGAGAGCCAGCTATGAATCTAACCTGAATCGATAGGTGGAAATTACCACTTGTCTCCTGCCTGGACTGAGGAGTGAGAAAATGGGTTCTGCTTCAATAACAGTTAGACTAATGATCCCTGGACAGAATTAAGGATATTGCTATGTATTACTGCACCCCATGAACTCCTCAAATTGAATCAATTGCGACTTATAATGTTTGCACACTAGGCTAATTTACCATTGAGACAGTAGGAAGAGTGTAGACACTGAACTAGTTACTGAGGTTAGTGAGAAACTACAAGCTTTACTGTACATTTACCTGTCAAGTGCGTATAGTGTCCGTTAAGGTAAAATACTTACAGGTGGACCCTTTGGCCCAGGAAAGCCCACTGGTCCCTGAGGTCCTTGAGGCCCCTGCAGTAGACAAACAAACATTGCTGAGAGATGCACAAAGAATAAAGTTATGAGTGATCTTACTGCATTATGCGAAAGTAAAACCAAAACAAAACACAACAGTAACTAGTTTAAAAGTTGGAAGGATGTCATGTGGACTATTTTCAGCGCATCTTGAGAAAGCAAATAAAATTATTACATAAATACAGAAAATGATCTAAAATGATTGCTGTCAGTCAATGTTCACCAAGTTATTAAAGCAAGCAAACTGAAGTGGCAAAATACTAAAAAAAAAAAAAAAAAAAAAAGAAGCTTTCACACTCCCTCCATTATCCAGCCACAGAGAAAAGTAGTAATTGTGGGTTTAGACGTTTCTCTGTCTTTTTATTAGTGGTCCAACCAGGCTTAATATAAAAGTGTACTCTAATGTTTGAGTTGTGATATTTCTTAAAAAGGAGCATTTCTGGAGTTAACTATTGAAAAAGATAGATTCTGAGTAAGTGAATAAACTGCTTGATAAAATAAGGTAATTTCCTGTTAAATGCCGAACTATGATATACAGGGGAAAGGGTAGTAATGTGTTTAGCCAGTCAATAGGAAAATGTCTTTGTATTCAAAATGTTGTATACTAACATAATGTTCTCCTGACTGTAAAAAGTTAATTATGTAATAAGTTTTAAGATAATCCAATTGGATATTTTATAAATATTTAATAATATTTCATTGAATGTATGCACCCCCAAAATGGCATGATATATATTATAAGCAAATTATATATATACACACACACACACACAAATAAGGGCAAACATGGTGACAGTGTGAAATGTGAGGAAAAAGAGGTCACTGTGCTGAACCTAACTGGCAGACATGTTCATATTCAAAAGATGTGTGAAAGTTATGGTTAAATATGTAAGGCATTTAGTAAGATTCAATTTTGTTCACTTATAAAATATCAAATGCAAATTGATTTAATGTTTAGCATTCTAATAAGAATATGCCTCAAAGCTGACTTGATCATTTAAGTTCATCTTTAAATCATATTCATCAGATTTGAAGCTTCACCTCACTTGCCCTGTTTTGGGACTGATTAAGATATCAGAAGATCTATATAAGTTTGGAAAGATTTTTTTACAATATGTTTTATTAGAAGAAACATGACTGCAGAAGCTGTTGGAAATACAGATGGAGTTCATGAACTGACAGTTTGTGCAGCTGAAGATTCATAACTTTGAATCTCTCAGAATTGGACTGTGCCTACATAGAATCATGACTTTTGAAAGTGAAAAGTTGCCTGTCAACATCCGCTTCAACATGCCAACACACTTTACTGGAAGTCCTGAAGGACTGAGAGCCAGCATTTTGGCCTCAGTTAATTTAAACTTTAACTTAGATTAAGATGCTTAAACTTTATAAATAATGACTTAGTTAGTGATTATGATTCACACTGGCACTTGACATTAAAAACACTGAATGTGACTATTTTAACGAGGTATGATGACTCTATCCAGTCGTGTAGCTATGTGAAAAACAAGAGGTGCCTTTATAGAGTTTGGTTCCAGACTTTATCTTACAGAAGGGAAGCTCTGATTTCTGATGATCTGATGAATTGTAATTAAGTAATTTTCTAGCCCTGTAGTGTTAAACAAAAGTTAATGTTACTTGCTGCAGCTGCTTAACAGTTCAATCCTTTTGTATTTCATGCCTTCTTTGGACTTCACCAGATTCCATTTTCTTTGTTACAGAGCAAATTGGACCACTGGAAATCTAACAAAATGTAATGAAAGGTATTAAATATGGTGGCACTGTTGCAATGCTTTTATTGTAAAGCAACTGCTGAGATTGTCAATGCTAGCAAGGAGTGAGCCAACTAAGACTAACTCATTGCTGAATAAAAAAATCTATAAATCTATATTTGAAAAACACTATAAAGGATAAATGAACTCTGAGAACCGATGGCAAAACAAAAGTGCTGCCGTCTATTAGATAAAGGTAGGAACAGGAACCCCAGATGACAGCCTCTGTTCTGTGTGGCAGTATGTGGAAAGTGTGTAGCTTTAACCAGTGAACCTAAACTTGTTTTTCTGTGGCAAGTAATACTTCATAGAATTTCATTTAAGTTGATAAAATGAAAGACATAAACACACACTAACTCAAAGGTTTACAAGCTTGATTTTAAATGGCTGAATGATGTTGAATGGCCTAAGCCCAATTTTTAATGCAAAGACAATAATGACAAACTGACACAAAGCTATAACCCTTCTTGTATTCACATGTATTACAGCCATCCCATACACAGTGTATTATGGACTTACTCTCTCGCCAGGCGGGCCTGGAGGACCATCGTTGCCTGCTGTGCCCTGCAACACACAACAATAACAAATCATGACCATGTCATATCTTTGCACTGTATTGTGTGTGTATTTGGCATGGGACACGACAGGGGCAGTAGGAGTCAGCATTGTTCAGAAATCTATCATGAATTTTATTTCAAGTTTCATTTGGTTTATTTTATTGTTGTACCTCTTGAGAAACTACTACCTTGTAAAAAGCCTAATCAGTGTGAGAGTTGTATTTTGTTGTGTTAAGTATAGTTGGTGTACCTTAGGGCCTGGTTTTCCAGTTGGACCTCTGGCTCCTCGACCCCCACGAGGACCCTACAGAGACAGAAAAACTCAAGAGTCAAACCTAGTCTAGTAATACTATGTACATGTTTCAACAGTCTAATTTATTGATGTCATATCCAAAAAACTGTTAGAGTTAACAGACTTCAGGAGAATACAAGATTTAACACAATTTGTTTTAATAATCATGGAAATCATAAAGTTAAAATACACACCGTTGGACCCCTTTGCCCTCTTGGACCAGGTTTGCCTGCAACACCCTGTCAGATAATCAAAGGCAAAACATTTTAGGCACACATACTAACTATTTGTCGTTATTCAACATTCATCTACTTCTGAAAGCACTTGAACATCTGTCCTACAGAAAAAGGATAAAATCACTTCTACTGTGTCAAACAGCTGCAAACAATTGTTCTTGTTCTCAATCAGCAGCTTGAAATTCCATCATTTTAAATCAACTGTAGTTTTGTTAAAAACATTTTCCTGATCTACATTACACTAAGAAACATTACTTGCCTGAGTGTACCAATTAAATACTGGGAAAAAACATGTAAATTAATCCTTGTTCAAAAAAAGTCAACAGGTCATATCTCAATGACAAGAAAAAGAGTTGTCTGTAACATGCACTTTTTGAATGACAACAAAGAATTGTAATATTATTTCCACTGGTTGGCTGACTAAAGCAGCAGAAACAGCCTGCCAACACATGCAGTGAAAATATTTATACAAAGCTGGAAATGACTTTCTGGCTTTAAGTCAACACTGGACACAATTTGATTTTATGAAAAAAAAAAAAAAAAAAAAGTGTTTCATTTTGGCAGGTAGCCTTGGCATAAGTGAGATAATGTACTTCAAAGTGACCATTACATGATTCTGATGTACTCAACAAAGGATATAACAAATTTCTTTCCACTGCTTTATTTAAGATCATCCAAAGTTGATACTTTTTTGATTACCTCCATAAAACAACATTTTAAATAAGGTGAAGATTTATTATAGATCATAGATAACTGTTGAAAGCAAAACCTGTGCCTTTAACTCTTTCTTTGGGTCAAAACTGTGTGAGTGAAACTTTTTTAAGCCCAGAAATGGGGAGAGGGGCTCAATATAAGTACAATGGTTTCCACATCTTTTGTTCTCTCCCCAACATTGATTTTGCTGCAGTCATTTTTTGTGCCAAGTCACCAACCAGAGGTCTTTATAATAGGAATCAATTTTATTTTGTTCTGGAATATAATGGTGTGGTGATTTTCATACACAAACAGGCACAGTGTGTGTATTCAATGAGTGTGTGTGTGTTTTCTTACCCTGGCTCCTTTCTCGCCGTTGGCTCCAGGGAACCCAGGGAAACCACTTGAGCCCTGTCAATGAGAAAGGAAGATATCATGAAGGGGGATGAGAGAAACAGGAGAGAGGCTGGCTGGTTCAGGGCATGCATGATAATGAAGGCAGATCCTGTTTTCATCTGCACTATTCTTGGATATCATCTTGAGCACTATGGCTGTATGTAAAATTCCATGAATTTAGTATGAGGTTTGAAATACAAAAGTGATCACTTCCAAGACCTCAATACATTGTTCCTTCGTGACTTGTTAGTGTTGTTTATCTAAAGAATGTCTCTGCTTCAGCTGGATTGAACACCACTATTTAATACAATGAACGTGTTTAAATTGTAAAACACTGTCTCTATATTCCTATGAAGTGAAAAGTTTTACATAAAAAGGTAAAAAAAAAAAAAAAAACTCAACTGCCTTCCCAAGCCAAAAAAAAATTAAATTCAAAATTCACAAACTTTCCACACGCTGGTATCTCTGCAGTTTATCAAGCTGGCAGAACAGAGGAAGTTTCTCAGGCAAATTAACTAAACTTAAATGAGTGTTTGGGGAACACACACACACACACACACACACACACACACACACACACATTCACAAAGAGAACAACAGGCTAAGCACAAGACCCCTGTAAACACAAGACAAGGTCATGTGATTTTTCTTCAGTCAAACTCTGTGAGCAGGGGACTAAAAAGCAGCTTACCCATTCTGCAGCACCGCATCACACGTTGCATCAGGGACATTCAATAAAAAATAATCAATGACACATCACTACTGCTCGGTTATTCCTTATTTCTAATAAACCACGTCTCTGTACATAAATCTTGCACTGTCAAAAGATTTGACTTGTTCATTTAGTTCCTCATTTTGAGATTGTGGGTCAACTTCAGACAGCCTGCCGTAATTTAAAACTTCAAATGTTTGTAAATTCTGATTAGATACAAATCTCTGCAATAATAAAAGAGTATTCTGTGGCTGGGAGTCTCATAGGCAGTGCCTAGACATGCCTGTGGCACTACTTCATCAGAATCCAGGCTGGCAACACCTCTCAACATGAACTCATGTTCACTTCGACAAATGGTGACAAAAACTGGTTCTACAGGACTGTCAGACAGAGTAGATGGTGGGCAGCATGCACAATGATTTCAGACATAATAAGTAATAATAATAATAATAAGGTAAATTAGGTTTTAAAATAATGTTATATGATAATGCCCCTATAATAATAAATGCAAGTACATCCCATCCAGTATCTGAATTATATAGTTTGTTCTATGGACTGATAAATTCTGCTTAACAATTTCACAGAATGAAAGATTTTAAAAGAAACCAAAATGAAAAATGGTTTGATCTTTTAACATCAATAAATCATTTTATCACACACTGTAAGACATTAGGTATAATTTCCATGATTAACTTCTACATCTTACAATACATGCCACCATTTCAGATTTGGCAGGAAACCTTTCATATGGAGGGCACTGCTCTTTTAGCACAGTCACAGCTACAGTTTACAGAGTGTGTGAGGTGGAGGTGGGTAGATAAAAACAGTGTTTATAGGATAAGGTTTGTTTCAAGAAACACAAACAGATTTAGAGTCTTATTATTTTAGAATAACTGTATCATCATAATTGTGCAAAAATCCATTAAGAGTGATTTATGAAAAATTCTGTAATATTTTAAAATACCCTAAATAAGGGTTAATAAATAGGGTTAATAAAATAACTAATGACTTAGTTACTTAGTTGATTCAAAGATTAGTTTTAGGGACTTATCTGGAATAATAGAAGTAGAAAAAGATGTTAAAATATCCCTTTGATTGTTGTTAATGTTTTCTATTTTGTAATAATGTAGTAGTATATTCGTCAGAAGTAAATCTTGGTCATATTCATCTGTTCTTGCTTTCTCATGAGACTGCAACTAAAAAAACGCAATATGCTGATCAAAAATGTATTTTGGAACGCTCTGGAGCACCTTCACTGAGCGTAAGTGGTCCAACAGTCCACTGGAATGTTTTTGATTAATTAAGGAGCCGAAAAGACAAAAGAAATATCACGCTGGACGTGGGTAACTCTCTTTTACAATCTGGCAACCCAAAAGTTCCTAGTAATGGATGGTAAGTGGTATATAAACTTTTTTATAGCCATTATACAGCTATTAGTTATGACGGATGTCTTTTGCCTGTTGTGTTATGCCAGTGTGCAACGATAATCAAGGCACCTTGACAGTTATAACTGACACAGAGAAGGACAGAGCAGACTGGTACAGTAGAAAAAAAATCCTTATTGTGGTGAGAGTGATGCTAATTTACCTTAGGTCCTTGTCTTCCTGGATAACCTGGTAATCCTGGAACGCCCAGTTTACCCTGACAAACATTAACAGGAAGTTGTCAGCCAACAACAAAACGTAAGCATAACAAGAGCAAGGTTGAAAAGAGGAACTAAGATTAAAACATGGCAAGATATGATTCTTGTATCAGTTTTCAAAACTCCTTAGTAGTAGTAACCCTTTTACCTTCTCTCCAGCAGGACCAATGGGACCTGACTCTCCATTGGGGCCAGCTCGGCCTTTAGGACCCTCAGGACCATCCTCTCCACGGGACCCAAGCATGCCAAGCTCACCCTATAACACACACACAGAATATCACAGTAATGTACAGTAATTCCCTCTATGTAAAAAAAAAGAAAAAGAGCAGACTGGACACGTAGGAAGTTATTTGCATGAAAGATGATGTTATTTCAGAAATGTTCCTCACCCGGTCTCCTTTGATTCCCATGTCTCCCTTGAAACCTGGGAAACCATCCTCGCCCTAAAATGAGACACATTTGCCAGTCGGTTATTTAATCATATTATTGTTTCAAGAATTTAGTGGCATCTAGTGGTGTAGTTTCTAATTGCAACCACCTGGCCTCACCCTCGCCTTCCAAGCATTAAAGAAAAACTATGGCAGCTGTGAAACTGCTTTATCTAGAGCTGAACTAAATGGAAGACAACCCCTGGTGTCTGTTGATGTTAAGGGCTCATTCTTATGTAACAGAAAACAGGTGATTGCACACTAATAAAAACATAGTTATGCATAGTATGTTCCATTTCTGCCATATACTGTGAACAGATCCCCCTAAATCTTACACACTGGACCTTTAAGGTATTTGGTCCACTGAGAGAGAATGGATAACGTATTTTCTTCATTTCACTGGGAACTTATTAAGCCTTCTGACCATTTTGTATTTATTGAACATCTGTTAAATATTCAGCCTGCCCATGTTCACTCTGTGGATCACAGGATTGATGCTGCTATCTGCTGGCCGTTTAGTGGAACAACATATGTAAGGAACTGTTTCGCCGTTGGTAAATGAGCTGTGCCGTATTAACATGTGCCCTACGTTTTGACCAACTATTTTTAGGCATTTTGGATATATTGATGTGATAAACTTAATACATTAATATATAGCCCATACTCACATGTGAGAAATTTTCAAATCCTTTTCAAAAATACAGTGTTTTGTAAAAATAATGAAACCAAATTGCAATTCTATGATTTTTGCAAATAAACCAACATTTTTAAACAAAATCAAATGGATGTTGAAGGGCACTATTCACTTCAGCCTAACCTCTGCCTCTTTTCTTTCACACTTTCTGTTTCTAGTCTGTCACCTGTCCATGTTCTCAACCTTATCTGATGCATTATGCAGCACTGAGCATGTCTGTTGCCAAAACCTCGCATCACGAAGACCACACACACACCTGAAGTAAAGCACATCCTTTATTCATAACAAACCCTTTCTCCTCAGGTTTTGGCTTTTGAATCTCTTGCCATAAATAATTCAATAAAAAACTGATATGAATACCTGTCATTGTAGAGAGAACAACACCCCTCAGTGGGATAATGGATTTTATACAGCAGCATAACTGTATCGATCTTAAATAAATGTCATACATATTAAACAGCAGCTTAGTTTAAATTCTACATGGTAACACAGAACACTTCAAAAGTGCTTGAGATGAATTGCTGTGAAACCAAAAGCCTCGAGCATGACGACTTTACATCCAACAACTGATTGAGGGTCACTCCAGAAAAGTCTCTGTCTCCACTAAAGATGGCTATTGACTGACCTCTGAATAGTACTTTCGGGCTGCAGCAGCTGTCCACTCCAGTTACAAGAGATAAATGAAGTTGGGAGGGCACATGAACAGCTACAGTTACATCTCTCACATGAATATATTTATGGGCTGATCCCAAACTTTATTTCGCTGTCTTCACCTCCATCACCAGGTGAAGTTCACACAAGTAATTTGACATAAAACATTGTCAGTTTGGACTCATTGAATATAGTCTGTTGATTCAACGTGGCAAATATATCTGCTGCAGTAGTAACACTTGAAATAAAATGTTTCTGTTGTTGTCGTGGGTCAGAATATAACTTCTGTTGAGAAAACTTCATAAATCTTTGTTCGATTTCGGTGGCTATAATCTGGGTGGTAAATTGAGAAATAATGTGAAAACAGTTGAGCAATTCATACCTTCTCTCCCTTTGACCCCTTGAGACCACGGACACCGTCGGCACCCTGTTGGACAGGAAGCACAGGATAATGAGCAAGCATAAAAAAAGACAGTACAATAAAACAAATGATTTTTTTTAACCGTTGAGGAATAGAGCTCATCATTCAAATGTCTAGATAAAAACTAATACCATACCTTGACACCACGAGGACCAGGATAACCAATAGGACCCTGTGGACCAGATGGACCCTGGAGAGACGAAAATAATAGTTACTATAGAAAATACATTTACCCTACATGTCTTCATGAGCATTTAAATGCAGGTGGCATTTACTCTACATGCTAGTAACCAGTTACTGTAACTGAGCAGACTATGTACAGTAAGACGGTAGTTTGCAGTTGTTCTTAAGTAACTAATTATATTACTTACTTTAAATTTATAGAAACATACACTTTCTTGTCAACAAATATATTTTCATTTGATAACTGACCATACGAGTATCATTCATGTTCTTTGAATTGTCATGTAATGTAATATAAATAAAAGTGATATGATTTATTTAAACGAAAATGTTAAGATACTGTTGTCCTTTTTCTGCTTCTGTTATAAAGACTTATCTTTGGAGTATATTAAAAACAAGCTATATACATTTCATAATTTTAAACACCTTGGTACCAACTGCACATTATGACATTACGGTCTTTTTACCACACCACACACAAATAAATATCTCATCCAAATGACACAATTCTTTTGCAAATATACCTACCTGGGCTCCTTTCTCTCCAGGAGGTCCCTCCTTACCAGGATGACCCTATAAAATAAGAATGTTGCCACAATGTTATTTTTAAACTAAACACCCAACAGAGTGAATGGTGTGAATAAATGATGTTACTCAGCTAGTTGATCATTTATATTTTTTAAGCATCAGTATATGAGAACTGATGTCACCACCATAGACTACAGGGGAAAAGGCCTTTTTTGTCATTAATAGCTGCTATAGATGACATGGCAAAGAAACATTGGTATAAATCTGAGAGTAAGAGCAAAGGGGTGACCAAACTGCTTGAAGAAAAGCTTGTTTACCAGGCGGGGGGCTAACTAACTAATGAGCATCACTTTTCAAAACTCACACTGTGTAACCTGTATATGCCTTTTCACACCAAAGCTGAGCAGTGGTGAATCCATATAAAACACTGTCAGCATTTGGACTGATTCACACCAACAACACAGGTTTTCTCTAGTCCTTTGTCAGGGTGTGCGCTATGTTGTTTTTTTCTGCTGCACCAATTCAGTCGTGTGTGTTAATTAGTGAAAGATGTGTGTGAGGTGTTCAGTCTCACACAATATAATCTTTGCATATTTGTGTGACTATTAGGGCAGCATAAGAGAAAAACTAACATAAAGTGATGTTGTGTATGTCAGTAAAGCAAAAAATTGACTTTCTCAGTAGAAGTCTGGGGCAGATTAATCGCTACCAGCGTGGTGGTGTCAGGGTGATGGGGCAGGTAGACATGCCCATACAAACAGCTCCATACCCGCCCTCATACATGGAAACCTTTAGCTTTGAACACCTGGCACTTTCAATTTGAGGTGTGAGGCTGAGGCAGAAGGCTGTAAATCACCAGGTTCTGGGGCCTGGGGACAATTAACGGATACCTGCTTCTTGAACTTGCACACCTCTTGTAGCGAGGGCAGAGTAGGAGAGATGACATGAGTGACTACAGGTGTAGAATAACAAAGCTCCAAAGGCACTTATTATATTTCTGCTGATGAAAACGCCATGACAGATTTCTGTGAGGTTAAATCCATCGTTACACAGTGTATCCACATTTATTGCAGAAGAGTTTCAGAAACAATGGTGTCTGAAGATTGAGTGGATGTATTAGGAGTAAAGTGGTGTCACTTTTTTGTTTTTTTGTGTGTTTGTAATACTCATATACTGTATGTACGTATATAGGTGATAAGAGCACGCACAGGAGGCCCATCAGCTCCAGGTAATCCAGGCAACCCCGACCTGCCCTGAGGTCCCTGTGTGAGGAAAAGAAAAACACAAAGAAGGTCAAAGATTAGAGGTTACAAATAACTTTCAGAATCGTGTATTACCTAGGCTACAGTATATAGAGTTCATTCAGAGTGTGTAGCCAAAGGCTGAACATAAAACATTTTTAGCACATTTACTTTGTTAGATTTAAGAGAGCATGACTAAAATCATGAATTAAATGTGTTAACACTACATATGTTTCATTTAAGCTAAAAGGCATGAAACCTGACAAAAAGGCCATCTTTAGTAGATTAAACAGGATTCAAATGGGTGATTAGTGATTTTGACATTTATAAATAAAATTGACTATTGACGTTTACTAACCCTATTTTGTATGTATGGTGAAAAGAATGTCACATGGTGAATGTGGTGATTTTCTTTTCATATATCAAACTAAGATATCTACATTTAGTTTTTTTCTCTTTACAATTCTAGTATAGTTAATCTTTTTAGACTTTTTCAGGACCTGCAGGTTACCTAAAGTTTAATTGAAAGGCAACAGTATAGTAGGAATTTTCCATCCTACATGAAACCTTTTATAGTAGTAATATAGATAACTAATTAGTCTGAAAACATCAGTCAGGCTTCTATTTTATGTCATGCTTATTGTGCTTCAAGGTTTAATATACATTTTGAGAAAGAATAAAAAAATAATAAATATACATAATACATAATAAAAGAAAAGGCTACATACTTTTTCACCAGGTGGTCCGATGGGGCCTTGAGGACCAGGAAGACCCTATGAGACAAGTACACATAAGTAGATATGAAGAGTTGTTGCTGTTGCTATAGCAGCAACAAGCACAACAGACACAAGCTGTATAAACTGGAGAACTTGTTAGAGCCGTAAATAGTTGACTTAGTGAAGGAATGTAAAACCTGTGTCTTTGTGTGTGTGTGTGTTTGTAATGAGGGGTGGTCAGTCGGCATATTAGCATTTAGCATGCTTGTAGGATTGCCTACACTTAAATATTTGCGCACGTTTCCATATATGCACTTCAAGGTGACCTGATGTGTGCCAGTGTTGTGTATGTGGGTAAGTGTGTGTGTGTGTGTGTCATATGGTAATTTGAGGCTCTGAAGCTTGCTCCAACAGGTGTGGCAGCTTTGCAGGAATTTCACCAAAAAGAATAAGATGCTTTCAAATGGATCTACCCCGAAACACTACCCTTCCCAAGATAAAATGCGCGTGGGGAGTACGTCTGTGCATGTGTGTGTGTGTACTTTTTTTAATGTCTTCAAGGAAGGTAAGGAGGAATGGAAGAAGGGTAGGTAGAAGAGAGGTGGTGGAGTAAATTTATAAAATCTAAATAACTTCTGATTATGTAACTTAAATTTAACCAAGTACAACATTGTCTTTTACACCTGGAAATAAAAAAAAAAACACCACACAATGCTGTTTGATGCTCAGTATGAAGCTACCAACTGTATCTCTGAGCTTACAAGCTGTCAACAATGAGTCCAACGTATATCTGCTTTTCTCTGCGTTTAGAGTTTGTGGAAGATGTCGACAGCAATGAAGAATAAAACTTGTGTCTGTGGACATGGTGCATGAGTTTACACTGCATTTTGTCTTTGCTCTTGTCATGGGTGCCATGGGTATATGATTGATTCATTCACCTGTGTTCCGGGGATTCCCTGCTGCCCGGGTGGGCCTGGTTCTCCTTGTGGTCCCTGAAAAATGATAGAGGCTGTCAAAACTAGACAACAAACACTAGTCCCAGTGCAATCCTCTGTCCCAAATGACATACATCAATCTGTGACTTGTCTTCAATATGCTGTACCTACAAAACTTCAACTACACCAACATGAATACCTCTCAGATTGCCTCTTAACTAACCAGTGCTGTGAACCTACTGTATTCTATTTACAATGTTGTGTAGTTACTTTAAACTGTGGTCTACTCTTACAGTGCAAATATGAAGCCCTTGTTTTTTGACTTTGGAGAACATGAAAAAGTAGTGATCATTTCTTGTTACATGTTTTTTTACTTCTTAGCACCACAAATTGTAATTGATCCTGTGCTGCCTTTTTAGAGCCTATTCCCTTTTTTAGGTCTTGAGGCAAAAGAATGACCTTTGACCTCCCAGCTGCACATCCTAAAGGGTTTTAACAGCCTCACCTAGACAGTGTAAACTTATAGAAAATGTAATGTACAGCTCAGACAAGTCCCAGGATCTCTTCAACCTTAGGAGCTGAAAGAGCAACATTCAAGTTATGTTTATTGAGAGTTAGTTCATACCATGTTTCCTTTGGGACCTGCAGGCCCGTCAACTCCAGCAACACCCTGCAAAGAGACAAGTCAGTAAACTCATGTACTATCTAGCAGTACTTCTACACGTACTCATGCCAGGTACATGAAGTGATATTAGCAGAAAGGGCGGTAGTGGGTGATGATACGTACAGGAGCTCCAGGGGGTCCTGGAGGACCACGAGGTCCCAACAAACCTCTAGGACCCTAAGAAGAATGAGAGCAAAGACTTTTATTCTCTGCTCAATACATCAATAAATAATGTTCAATAGGGCACCACCAGTAGTGCTCTGGCGGATACTTCTGTCAAAGAGAGATCAGACATCAGAGACCACTTGAAAAGCAAGACTCAAGAGGATCTTGTTGCTACATGTTGGAATCCCCTGTTTGGGATAGCCTAATGAAACTATACCAACAACAGAAAAGCCTTACACTCTCGCCAGCTAATCCTCTGGGCCCGATCTCTCCATCTTCACCCTGAGGGAAGAAAAGACATAAATATTTTGAATTAATCTTTAATAGAGTGCTTCAGTGTTTCATAATCTTGGAGTTCAATAAATAAAATCTGAAGTAAATAATGGCATCTTGTTTTGAAACAGTAAATATCATCTGTCACCACCTGTAATAAACTCTCAAAAGCTTGAATTAATTCGGGCTTAATCTTAGCCTAACTAAACATCAGACTGTAGCAAGGGCCTGGGGGTGATGGTTATGCAGTTTTCAGGGGGAGGAAAGGTTAAACACAAACCCTCCTCCTTCCCAGTTCATAGTCTCCACCCTGCTCCCTCTTGCCTGAGGGCTCAGCTGGCGGGCCACTGCTGACGTAACTGAAGTGGATCACCTCTGTCCAGTGCAATTCTCTTAAACATTATTAAGGGTGTTAGTTAAAAGAGGAAGTGCTTACTCTTTGTCCATCCTCTCCAGGGGCACCTATGGGTCCCATTGGTCCTGGCTCTCCCTGAGAGAAAATAAAAGAGGGAGAAGAAAAAAGAGAGATGGATTTGGATTTATTCATCATTTTATAAATTGATTAGGCCTTAATGTTTCAATCTAGGTTCCAAACATTTTAACCAATCAGATACAGGCTTGTTATATGTGTGGTACATTTTCTTTTAGCTTTGCTCAATTTTCATATTTGATACATTCTGCATCATTTTGCCTTTTATGTTGTTGAAAACTTGTATTGTGCAGTATTCTATGTCTTATACATTTCAATTATACTGTTCTACTGATGTTGAAATTGTTGTTTACTTTAAAACCTTTTTGTTTCTTCATTCCTATGTATCGATGAGTTGTTTTTCCTATATTATGATGTTATTTGTTATGAGCGCATCTCTCTAATCTAAAGAAGCATCAAAAATTACATTTTTCCAATAAAAATGTATACTCCACAGGGGGAAGTTCCACTGGGGTGAGAGACATATTTGATACTTTCATTTGTTTTTTCTTGACCTTCATAATAAAGTAATTTCTGTTTCCCAAACTACTTCATAAACTGCGGGTTATTCTATCAAAAATGGCTACCTGGTATCAGTGAAAAACTGCCTGCAGATGTCAGTCTTATATACATTAGGAAAATGAAACAAATTACAACTTCTTATTGAATTATTCCCCTCATGATACTGCAGCCATTCACTCACCACACTTACATTTAAGCAAATTACTCAGTGTAATCTTATATATGAAATTCCAAATATGACTGTTGACTGCAGCCAAATATATTTCATTACATCCAAAACCTTAGCTAGTATCTAAAAGATACCCAATCCTTCAGTCAATTATAGTAATTGAAGACAAAATCCCCAACAACTATGACCATAAGATTAAAAACATCTACAGCAGTTGTTTCTCAGGCAAAATAACATAACTCATTCACTTGTTCATTAGGAGTCCTTCCAGATCTCTGGATCTCAATGAGCAATTCTCACAGGGATTCAACCCCAGTCGATACTGCAACAGTAAAAGACTAAAAAGCTGTTTAATTTTTTTATATACTTTTTTTTTTTTGACACACGGTTTTGACAAACTGAACTTGGACAAACTGAAACTGACAACTCACCCTGTGTCCCTTTTCACCAGGCAGTCCAGGGAGTCCATCAAAGCCTCTGTCACCCTGTGCAGACACACAGCAGAGGATTTGTCACCAGAACACACAACATCACCACACATCAAAGTAATCATAGGCTGCAGCATGCTCATAGCTTCATGAAAACTACACTATTTCTCATTTGTAGTTAGTCATGTGAACATGAAAGGTTGTGTGATGGCATATGGTACCTTGGAGCCTGGCTCTCCGGGCATTCCACGGGACCCATCAGCTCCAGCACGACCCTAAGAGACAGCAGGAGAAAAAAATTACACCTATAGATAATGACTTACATATTTTAGTTGTCAGGTATTCAAGTGGTTTTGGGGCAAAATGTCACCTAGTCTAGTAAATTGCAATAAGGTTTATAATTATTAAGTGCCCTTTATTTTAGACATGACTATCAAATAGTAACATTTTAATGCAACAGCCATTCCCTGCATGTTTATTTATTTGCTTATTTATCTGGATGCCAATCAACTGTTACCAAAGCAACAGTTACTTCTCCTGGGGTCAATGTGGTTTGTTGGAGTTTGTCTTATCAGTTATACGAAACAACAAATATTTAAAATGTTTCTCAGCAGAATACACAGCCTGAAGTCACAGACAGAGTTGGCAACAAAGACCTAGAAGTAGAACAGAAGTAATAACGCTGACTGACACAAATCACTGGGTGACAAAGTGTTAAACGGCATTAAAGCAGTATAAAAATTAAGCATTCAAGAAGTGGAACTAAGGAGGACTGGGAATCATCTATCCAGTTCCTTACAACAGTTGACATGATAACAAACAAAAAAATACTATTAAACATACAAAAGATGACAAATCTGAAATATACTGTATATCTTATTTCCCTGTTGCAGTGATGTTTATTAAATCCTGTTTGGATTATCTATTACTATTATCTCTTGGTTGCTATATTAGTTGTTTTCGAAAGAAATAATATATTACAGCAGTAGATGAGCAGTTTACATGTTGGCCACAATTGACCTATAAATGTATTACCCATTTCCCTATGACTGATTTACGTTTATTATTAACCAATTAGGTCAAGACGTTTGGCCCTGAAAAGTGACTGCACCATGATACTAATTGCGCCCCACATCCATAGCGAGTTTTCCCATTTTGGCATTTTCAGACAGATTAACTGCCCACCCATTGATGCGAGGACTGGAGGCAGCGCAGACCTTTAAGCACATATCAAGCAATTGTTTGTTGGACTGGAAATAAGCCTCTCAGCGTTTGAGTGCAGACCACAAGTACAAACAATGACACATCAAGAAAAACTAAGGCATGTGAGCACACACACAACACCAGGTCATTGAGTTCACTCACCCTCTTGCCAGCTTTGCCAGGTTGTCCTGCAGGCCCTTGGATTCCACGGGGACCCTGCACAGACACATGAAGAACACTTAGTGACCAACAGGACTAATAACCTGGCCTTCGGTGGCCTTCTGGTGAGGAATATTTTCACACATTATTTAGATTATTACTTCTTACTCACCTGAGGACCAGGGTCTCCACCTTCACCTTTTAGTCCATGACTGCCAGGTAGACCCTGAAGAAAGAAAATACAAACAAACATCAATATTTGTCTTTGAAATTGTGACATGCAGTTTGCCACAGGACAGAGAGGTTGTGTAAAGTAAACAGCAGATGGCGATGTTTAGCTTTATATAGGAATTCTTTTTGTGTTCTGTGGAAACATGAATCCACACATTCCTTTTACTACACATGTAAGTACTACCTGAGAACTCAAATGAGGTAGTCAAAGACCAAAAAATCCTAAAGGGATAACAATGCTATTGACTTGGGTGGTTAAGGTTTGTTTTTTAACGGTTATTAGCATCAGTTTAAAAAGGTATCAGATCTTATCCAGATGGCTTAGTCTAACATTAAAAGAGATGCGGGCATATTAACACAACTGGGTGTCTTTTGGCATATACTTAAGTCTAAAAATGCAATGCTAAATTGTTAGCCCAGACAAAGATTTGGGGCATATACTGTAATCTGTCTGCAGACGAGCATGGTCTCAAAGCTGGTAATTTGGCAATTACAGAGAGAGATTTTAGAATCATAAATAGTTGAAATGACTGAAAATCTGAGCTTTAAACATGTAATCAATCAAGAAAGGAAACATGTTAAAGAGGTGCATTTGCAGCAGATAATACATAACACGTACTATCTACTTATTGCTATATCGTGTCAGATCATTGTGCTTGGCCTAGAACAGCAGATTTAACAGACCGCAATTCTTTGTGTCTTTTGTAGGGCCTTTTCCTGCAGATAAATAGTGGATCGTGTATCAACAAGCCCAAGAGAAAGGAGGAGGAGGGGTGGGGGGCAACAACAGAATGAAATTTTCTTGGCAGCTGATAGAACCTAACAGACAGGCAGCATGGCTACTGAGCCACCAAGCATGGATGCAATAACATTTCACAGAAGTAATCTGGTTTCTGCTGCGTCTCTAATACATGTGTCCAAAAAACACTAAAATATACAAACCACACATAGAAGATACTTCCCTTAGACTTCAGTGCAAATTTACTGATTAAGCTGTTAAAATTTCTGAAATACTGGAGCATATAATATCAAGCTTTGAGTATATGTTACTGTGTCATAATATTGAATATATCTCATCTGAATGGATATCATGTGACACATGACAACTTTAATTATCATATGTACTTACAATAGGTTGAATAATAAATAAGACTCACCACTGGCCCGGATCTTCCTGTCAAACCCATTGGCCCTGGAGGTCCCCTCATAGCCAGCTGCAGGACAGACACACAGACAAGAACATGGTCAAATTCTACTAATAAAAAAGATAATCTTCATACTATTGAGCATATATTACAGGCGTTTGTACAGCTTTGTATATTTTTCCACACTTTAATTGTTTTTGTATCCTGGGTCATGCTTCAGTTTTGAATGTAATGCATTTTTAAATGTTACATACTTTTTATATTTGTATGGTCCAGACCTGTTATATAAGAACAGTGTCCATAAATGTCCTGAGATACCTTTTCTTAGGATTTGGCAATAAATAAATAAATTGAATTAAAAATTAAATGATTATTTTTGTTCATTATTTATACTTTAAATTGATTATATTAAAAAATGCATCCAATACATCTGAAATGACAATTTATAGTATATATAGTATACTATAGAGTTCACATGGCATTCTTTTTTTGTCAGATTTTCTATTTTCTTCCAACTGCTACCACATATACAAGACACATATAAGACATTTTCTACACCTGTTGGTTTAGCCCACACACAGGTCAAAAGCCCCTCAAGTATTTTTAACAGTCTGTCCATCTGTTAAAAGGGCCTTTTTTATGTTGCTGCTGTTCAGCCAGCTCGGCATGTCCCCTTTTAGCCTTGCAAGGCCAACGAAATGCAGTGTTCCCCCTCCCCTCCCCAACAAAATACTGTCTTCTTCATCCTTCCCCTCCTTTTCTCCTACAGCTGTGTGTAGTGGACAGGGTGGGGGTGGGGGTTTGTCCACAGCCTTTTGGCTTCCCAGTGAGTTTAATGTCCTTTTCTACTTACTCTGGCCTGGGAGAGGATGGCCTGAGCTTGGGCTTCTTGGGCCGACACCACTGGACCCTTCTCACCATCCCCACCGAAGCGGAACTATTGAAAACACACAGACACAGGCACTGAAAAAGTTGCTAATTCTGTTTGTCCTCATCATTCATTATCATAGAAATCAGAATTACATACAGGTAACTCGTATGTACTTCTGTGTTTTATTACTCTGAGAACTTACTGGCAGCATCAGCATGGTACCAGGAGGTCCTGCCAAACCATCAGCACCAGGCAGACCAGCACGACCAGGAGGACCCTGCAATACAAAGGAGGCATCACCACATTAATAAAGTGATCAACTTGATCATGAGAATGATTTACTGTAACATATTTAAGAAAACAGAATATTGAAAAAAGACAGCAGGTTGATGGAGATTTGGAATTCCTCTTCCTGTATGACTGTATGTGCCTGTATATGTTTTCATATCTAAATAGCTAAATTAATAACTTGTTGTTTAAATTAAAGCTGCCTAACTACCTAGCCTACTCTGTTGGCTGCCCCACATATGCACTTCTTGTGGTTTTCAAATAAGGTTTATTTTCAGTTTTTTTTATAATAGTATAGATCACTGAAAATCATCATCATCAATAAAAGTGTAGACAAAATGTCCCATATATATCGTGTTTATAAGTGTACCTGAGTTCTTTTGGTCTAGACTCTTGAACTCTGATATCACGTGCATTGTTAAGAGTGGCAGTAATATGGAAGCACAACCACACACTTTCACATGCACACACACACAAGAAGATACACAGATGGAGGAGTAAATGCCGAGTGGTGTGCTGTGTTTGTTAGTTTGATTAACATGTGCTCCTCCTCCTCCAGCACACATAGACTAGGCCTGTCCATCTGTAAACCACGCTACTGTCTACAGTCCAAAACCAACATCCTTTTCCATGAATTTGGGTGTGTATGTTACGTGTGTGTGAGCATGTCTGTGGAACAGAGAGTCTAAAGAGCTATAAGCATTAAATATGCATATACCGAGGCAAATATCATTCCTCATCTTCTAACCTTCAAAAGTTTGACCATAATAATTGACCTGTTAAAACTCTGTCAATTATGCCAATAGTCAATTTTGTGTAGAAAATAAAACTTACATGAAATTTACACAAATATCAATCGTTATGAGGCATTACATGCTGCAGCCAAGTCATGGGTCCTCCAGTACATACGAGTATACTGTATCTGTGTATCTCCAGTTGGTTTTCGGGTTGTTGTCTACATTTTATGTCAAGTAAAATGGGTTGTGGTATGGCTCAACTCAGCTGATTTTGTATAAACTTTGTTTTACCCAGTTTCATCAAATGGCCCAAATGACCTGTAGGGGTCTGAGGCATTGCTGCACAATCATCGACTGTATTAACACTCTTTATTTTTACAGCATACACATTTTAAGAAAATCTGCGGCTGGTTAGGGGACATAAATGACAACTCACCCTGTCACCAGGATCTCCAGCAGGGCCTGGGGGTCCTTGTAGTCCTGAGGGACCTGGAAGACCCTAAAAGGACAAAACTAAGTCAGTGAACCACCACAACAGGCGAGCTCATTAAATTATGACAACAATAGTGTATAGCCATGTTCACTATACTATTCATATCATTTATACTCACAGCTGGGCCAGGGGGTCCTGGTGGTCCTTCAATCAGCATGCCCTTTAAAAAACAAACACTCACAACTTAAACACTGTCCAGTACAACAGACATGTTCAGGATGAGTCGACAAATTTTAGGTAAAATTCCTGCAAGTTTTCAGTGTAAAACAGTAATGCTGTAGTTCAAGAGTTGGCTTTAACTTGGTTTTAGATAATGTGCAATTAATAATAAAGAGAGTTCAGCTCACTCTGTAAACAGAATAATCAGACCTGAAATGTCATGATCACATAACTTTAACTTTTTGGGCCTTACAGGTTCAATGACAGCTGGCTCGCCCTTCTCTCCCTTCTGGCCGAAGGCTCCTCCAACACCAGCAATCTGTAGTTACAAAGCAAGCACAGAGGTGACATTCTTCACACAGCAGCTATAGTCCACAGGTGAATGAATAGCAATGATGAGCAATGATGACTGAGGAGTTCAGCCAGTGAAAAGAATGTGTGTTAGTGTCTGAACAAATTTTACTCATCATCAATCAATATTATATACTCAGGTGCAACTACTGTAGCTATGTGAGAGACAGAGAGTGAAACAAGAACAACACACAGTAAGATGACATTATGGAACAAAACAGGCAAACTGTTAGTTATAATGAGCAAGAATGGACCTCTATGTGCTTGAAATGGAGCAATGCTATCATTGCATTGCCATTGTGCAGTGTGGCTAATCGTGACAAAATAAAACAGTGCTTAACACCAACAGGTTAATGTTGGCAAAGTGTCTTCTTTCCCATTCTGTGTGCGCCAATAAAAATCTCTAAACCTAAATAAATAGTTGGACACAGCTGTGATTTCATTAGTGATAGTAAATTAGCTCAGCTACATTGTGTGTCTGTGTGTTTTAGGATGAAGGTGGAGAAGGTGAGGTGAGATGGGAAGGATTAGGGTGTGTTTGTCTGTGAATGAGCGGGTGGGCTGTGTGTGTGTGTGTGTGTGTGTGTGTGTGTGTGTGTGTGTGTAGAGCAGTACTAAAAGGCGTGCAAGACCAATAAAGTCCTTTCCTTCATATGGTAATAATGCCTAAAGGCACACAGACACACAATTGTGTTTAACAATGTTCTGTCAGTATGTAAATTTAAACAACACTAAAGCCAAAATGGCAAACATAAAGACAAAGTAAAGAAAAGGAGATATATGCTAAATATTTATCCAAACTAGATGACAAACTGTGACAAGCTGTGATGGTTGGTGAAGTTTGGAGGCACAAAGGGGAGTGAAAGGAATCCATAACATCTTGAACTTTACGTCTGGGTGTGTGGTTGTGTGTGTGTGTGGTTGTGTATGTAGACAAACTACTTGTTAAAATAGCTGAGAAGGACAGGGAGGGATACGACTGCTGAGAGATGAGTGGGTGGTGAGGGGGCGGTATGGCTTGTTGAGGATATATGCGTGGAGTGCAGGTTGGGCTGACATACACTGATTGAAGGCTGTGTGTGGAGCGAGATTAAAATGGAAGAAAGAAGAAACAATGTGTGAGCATAAATAATGAATTAATCATAATGAGATCAACTTAACTAAAGTAATCACCCTTTCTAAGTAAAGACAGATGCAAGCATTGTTCGTATCACAGCTGTCAATCATTAAATCACCAATCACACACCGGTGAGACAGCAGCAAAACTCCACACTCAACACGTCAATGACACATTGCCAAGCAATCAACTAGGAGGGCGTGCACTGGAAGACAGTGTGAGTCCATAACAAACACAGAGACCCCTGACGCGTGCCGTTCATGCTCACACCCCTTAGTCACCAGGTCAGGGTGTGGTACTTACGGTGCTCTCAGAAACGTCGGTTTCAGCAGCAACCCCAGGCCCCACCTCATCATCGTAGGTTGCCGTGGGTTTGGGCGGGGCTGTGCCATACTCATCATATGCCCCGTAATCATACAACCTGTTGTCAACCTCGCCCAAGTCATACTCCTTTAGGTCATATTCCTTAAAGTCATATGCTTCTGCACCAGCGTCTGAGTTGTCCACAGTTTCTGGGACAATGGTGGGCTCCGGAGCAATGGGAGTGTCCTCAGTGAAATATGCACCGACAACATCCTCCTTCACAGCCTTTCAGGTGTTACCCAAGCGAAGATGTGTGGAAGCAATGGTGAGTAACCAAGGAAATAATGATGTTAGTTAAGCAATTGAGGCAAATAGTCTATTTTTAGACGTTATAAAAGCAGACTAAAATTCAGCATGATATGCAGAAAACATTTTGAAAAGCAATGGTAACACCTTATTTATTAAGTATTATTAAGTATAATGATCTTAAGTTATCTGAGAAGAACGGAGTGAATCAATCATTTACAGATTAAGTATTGATGATGTATCGACAATCTTACAAATACTGTATGCTCTGTTAAATCACACAGTCATGAAATCAGTGCAGTACACCTCACTTTAGTATTATAGAAATGTTATAATACAAAAAAACAAATAAAGTGTTACCATAATGACAGAATAAAATCATTAACTGATGATCAAAGCTTTCTTGAAGCTATCTCAGCATTCTTTTCTTTCTCATCATACAATCATACACGATATACTGATACAGACAGAAAAGAAAGGCTGAAATAGATGTCTGAAATGATACAAGCAATTTACTTTAACATCTAACCAATTATCAGGTTCTAGTAGCTGTGAAGGTATACAGAGTGCATCAAGATACATACAATTAATTAATATGTTGATCAAAATAAAGAATGTGATTCAAGCCACCTATGCATTTGCCTTGGTACACTCTGTATTGGCACTAAAAGTACTACAACCACAATAACTTAGTTGGCACAGTATGATCACTGCAGATTTAGATTTAAGGAGTGACAGAATGGACGCAATTACACAGTTTTCATTGGCAGTAGTCTTCTATATATTTAGAACTGCCTGTAGAATAACATCCACTTTGTCAAACACTGCAGTAGAAAAAGCACATTTATAGCTGGCTGTGAGGAGATTTTAGGCTTGTTGATCATAGTTCTTTTTAAAGTAATTAGCAGAACTAGTAATCAAAACCAAGCGTATGGTGTGATGGACAGGGTATATATTATTAAACAGATAATTTTCAGTATTATTTACTGTAAGTGGCACTGACTGAGAAAGACTTAACTATTTCTTCATCCTTGGTTAGGGTCCTTAACTCTATTTTTTTGGGTGTTTTGAAAGCAGACAAGCCTTTGTGGATCTGTCTTTAATATCACAAAACATATTTTTGGCTCTTGGTAAAGAGCACGTTTCCAGAACAAATATCCTTTCCTAATCATAATAGTAACATACGGTACAGTAAGCACTGCATACTATAGACAGCCCATAGGGCCTCATACTATAAAATAGGTTTAACTGTGAAACATTTAAAAAAAACTTCCCCTGTCCATCAGTTCTGCCACACACCAAAATCATAGTGAGTCAAAAGACACATTGATTCATTTGAATGGTTGTGTCTTTGTTATTTCATACCAGATACTTCCTTGGGTAAAATCTTCCTGGCTCACATTTCCCAAAACATCTAACACTGCTTTTTAAAAGTATGTGAGAATGAAGATAAAAAATTACCTCATTGGGTCCGCTCGTGGCAAAGGGAGACTGAGTTTGAGTATCATCTATAGTTCCGTAGTCAATGCCTGTATTGTAATCTCCTTCTACATTGTTTGGCTGAATCATGTTGAAAAAAGGAAAGAAATATAAAGCGAGGGTTAACACAAAGGCTCAAACCAGAGGTTATTTGGTAGGGGTCCTTCCAAGCTGGCTACAGACTCTGCTACTTCTACATAGAAGAGGTTAGGGATCTCTAAGTCTGCCATCACAGATTTTCCCTTCAAGGCAGGAAGATCTTGATGGGATTTGGTCTTTTCTTTACATGAACGTTTACCCTAAAATTGCTTCTGGGTCGTTCTGGCGCTGTGGCCTGGTAGCCAGGCATCTGTTGCTTCTTCTTAGCGGCAAACATTTTAGCTGGTGATTTTTTGGAAGCCCAAAAGTTTAAGGGCTTGGCCTTAGTTTTACTGATAGACTTTCTGGTCCTCTTCTTTTTCATGGAGACACTACGTTTCTTTCTCTGGAAGAGGTAGCGGCGACAAAAAACACCAAGACAAACATGGAACATTCAAAAGTGGGTTTAAAGGCACAATCCACGACTGTTGTATAGTCTTTTTCAGCGCAACTGTCAGATCCCTGTGCTCCACTTTCCAGTGGCAGGACATTTACAGTAGTTGGTCTACATGGTGCTCTTTAAAATGTTGACCATGTACACCAATTACAAGAGCTGCAATTAGAATGGGGACCACATTACCTTTAAATTATGTGACAGTTGGGCAGAAAGGGTGCTACACAACAATCAAGAACTGGGCCTTTCATATGACACACAGGAGAATTTTGGGGCACATATAAGTATCTATCTGGGTCAGATGCAAAAACACAAAGCATTTGCCACTCAGCAACTCTTTAGAGCTATTGCATTAATAATTTAGCCACGGTGATTTCTTCCGCTGCAGTTTTTAAAATGATATTTCATTATGTATACAATAGTTTTAAAGACATGCTGGAATGCAAAAAAAACAAAAACGAAAAACACTCGAAGCAGGTGGCATTTTTACAGTCAGAAAAGGCAGCAGCCTCATACAACAGACACAAAGAAGGCTGACACACTGACTATGTTTACATGCACTCAAAATTCCTTTCCTTTCTGTTGCCTTTCTGTAAGGTCATAACCAGATCAGCTCACATATATTATTGCATAGTCTAATTAAATGAGGCAAATCAACAAATCTGGCTGATGCTTTTAGAGAAATGTTCTAATCAGAATATTATTAGAAAGCTGATTAATCCCAGCTATTGGTGTGCAGGTAAACATAACACTGAGACACACAGACAAGACACAAGACAAACATTACAGGAAACATCTTTTCTTTTCCTTTTTCCATTTACCTGTGGCTCAGAATACTCATCAGTTGGAATGATGTCTGTGGCTCCCTCAGAGTAATCATAGAACTGAGAGTAATCTAAATCATCAGTAGTGTACTAGAGAAGTTGAGAGAGGAGAGAGAGAGAGGAGAGAGAGTGGGATGAAGAGAGGTCTTAGTGTTAGCATTAGCGTCTTTAAGCAAGAAGATGATACATATAGCACATATCATCGTGAGCATGCTTTTTTAACAGTTAAAGCCAAATAATTGTATGTAGAATTATGACAAAATATATCAAAATATAGAATTGCAATAACAATGGAATAAAAAATATTTTAATTTGTATTAAATGTGCCAGAGTGCTCATCAGTGCAACTGCACTGAAAAACGGTTAGAGGGTCAATAATAGTGCATTATTAATATTATATGCATAGCATCAAATGAAAATCTACGAGGCACAAAATGTTATGTTATTATTTATTAGGTTTCTTCATTTTAATATACAAATATATTAGGTTTTAGGTCTACTAATAATTTAAAAATCATCTTTACCTTAAAGTAACGAAAACACAGTGTTATTGCTAAATTATATAGTTTTCATATGGTCAACAAATGAGTAAATAAATGAAAGCCATGTGGGTTTTAGCCTACAAGCATGTAAGCAGGTGGGTTGTTTAAAAGCTCATAAAACAAAGGAAAACAACAGAGAAACCTCAAAGACAAAAATACCAGCTGTATTTCAGGGATATCGTAATGGAACTTTCTCACTCCAAGCATGTAAATTATACGCTTCAGATGTTCCAAGTTCAGTTACAATTAAGTGGTCTGATTTAAAGACAGTGCACCATCTTTTAGTTATGTGCTTCATTGCTAAGTAGACAAAAACTACACAAAACAGTAATACCTAGATGAAGTGCAGGGAAACCCCCTGGCCTTAAATCATAAAAGTTTATAATTTCAAGCTGCAACTTGGAAGTGAAGTCTGAACACGACACTGTGCTCAATAGCTTAAAGTATGGGACTTGGCAGCATGTGTATATCCAATTATTAAATTAATCAAACATTATTTCTGGGATTAAGCTGGCACTGACTTAGGTTCATGCTCCACATTGCAATTTTATAGCTGGTCAGTCTCCATGATTGTTTCACTGTATCCCTCATTATCATCTGGATGATTAATGAGCAAATATAAAAAGAACCAAAACAAAAATAGAGACATATTCCACTGTGTCCTTGGCTGCTGCTTGGTCTTGTTTTCAACTCTTACTCATAGGAATAAGAATTAGAAGCAAATAGATGGGGTTAAAAGGCATTTAAAGATTGCATCCTTAAGTTTGAAAAAGACAATTCAGCGACAGAGAAAAAGATCAGAGAGACAGAAATGGTAATCCAATCAGCTGCTTTAATTATAAATTCAAAATGAATACTTTAGACTGAATGTCAATCAGTGCTGATTTAACTCCCGGGCACTATGCACTATGATCAATAAATGATCCTGTCATTATGTTGATACTTTGAATGGTAAATATACATTAAAGATCACAGGTCAGACAACAGCTGCTGCACTGCTTACCATGGATTAAAAGGGGCACATCAGGTATTTTACCTTTGACAGCTGATGGAAAACACCTGCTATGACATCAGTGATTGGGGTGTGACCAGATGAACACCATGCATTGCCTCAAGTGTTGTTTTACATTGTATTACCCTTTGAGGGCACACACCAATGCTGACTGAATAAATAAATGAATAAATAAAATGTGTTAAGAAAAAATAAAATTGAAACTATATACCACCTTTTGAATAAGTACAACATAAGGTGACTTAAGACTGCAGAATGTCTTCCTCTAAACTGATTCTTTGCATGTCTATTACGTCTACCATTGATACAGTATAAGAAATATGCTATACACAGATGAATAATCAATTAATTCTCTTAGAAAATGACTGAAATGACTTAGGACCCTCTACTGATCCTTTTTTGAATATCCCACCACCACCCTGGTTGACTGACCTCTTCCTCTGGCTCCTGGGCCTGCAGGGAATCACTGTGGGGAGTGTCGCAGTCTGGGCTGTAATGCTCACAGTAGTCATATGCTGCTTTGGGATCAGCCACAATCAAAAGCTGCTGGATGTCACCCTGCAGAAAACACAAAAAACGGAGTCAGTGTCACCCATGTGTCATGACAGTTCTATGACAGTTTAAGAAATATACAGTTAATATTAGAAATCATCATCTATTTACAAATGCTGATAAAACCAGATCACTAGCAAGAGACAAGACATGGCTGTGCAGGCATACTTAGGGGATGGTCATGTCTCATCTTGCTCACACAAGCACACATACTGGGTGTTGTGGCATAAATGTAAATCTTAAATTGCAGATGTGATCTCTTGTGTCCTATACACTTATAGAGTCTGGCAGAGTAAATCCCCCCTTGTCTGATCAAACGGCTAGAGACACAGCCCACAGAGCCCACACTCACATGGTTCAGGGAGGAAACTAAGTTCAGACACTAGGAAAATTATTATTATCAGTGCCGGGGTTTACCTCAGGAAATCAAATAAACATGTATCATCAAGACACTAGCAACACCTGGCATGTGTGCTACAATAAAAGACTTCATTCTTACTGGCAATAACAAAGGCTGAGAGAATTTTCAGTGTGGTTTATTCTTCAGCATTTATTGTTATATCTACTGCTGCAGTTGTAAAATATCCAGCCTCAGTACATAATGTTGTCCTAACTCAAACAAAATTTAATTGATCCTTGTCAAAAAACAAAAAAAAAAGCTTGTTTTAATTTTTTCATATACAAATAAATCATTATGCACAAACTGAAAAATTAAACTTGGAAATAAAAGAACAACAACACCAAATTCAACAATACACAATGACTCTTTGGGAAAATCATTAAAATAGCACACAGGAAGAAGTAAACCTCAGACATGATTTGGGAAAGTCACTCAAACCACAGTGTTCTCTCTGTGGTTGGGACACGACACCACAACGCTTGAAACCATTCCAGCATTGTCTCACCTTGTTATCAGTCCTACAGCCAAAGCACACAGCTCACTGCAAGACATTGAACATGTTGGTGAAAGCATCTGGATTGCTCTTTGGAGTCTATAATTGCTTCAACCAAGTTCCTGGGGGCTGGTTTTTGAGCTTTTATACACATTGCTAAGACAGCTGAGGGGGTGGTTGAAGGGGCATGTCTTTGGTTCAGATGTTTGGCAGGCTAGCACACAGAGATGCCAGACCCAGAGGTAAAATCCTGATGCATTTGTGTCAGCAGGGACACTATATGTTGAATGGCAGAATAGACGACTGGCAGTGAAACAGAAGAGAAATGAAGCAGGCTGCAACTTGTCAAGAGAATGTGTTAAAACTAGATCTATGGATCCTTAACATGCACCTTAGTATAAACATGTATATGCTAAGGCTTGTCCCATGGGAAAACAAGCAGTGCTCCTTGAAACTTTCTCTGTGCAACCATCCATCAACATCTTCTTGCACAGCTTCAGTTGACAGTCCAGAGATTCCTCCCTGGGAGCCTCTGGATGGGTGGAATGCTGCTTTAACTTGATTTCTCTCACTGGTTGAATGCATCGCTAACAATAAAAAGTATATATAATCAGTCAGTTACAAGACAAACACATTGCATCTGCACGCCAAACTTGAAACAAGATAACGAGCAATCTGGACCGTTCATCAGATTGCCAAATACTTGATCTTATCTTCCTGTCAGCTATAGGATACAGTTAATCCAAACAAAATTCACCCACCAGCACATTAAACATTACTACATTAAATGGCTCCAGCATCATATTCAGATTTTTTTTTAAATGCACCACTCCTGACTCCTGAATGGTTGAATTCTGTGTTCACCATTGAAAACATTTACTATACTGACCATGAAAAGACAAAATTGACCTGCCAAAGCTGGCATGGGTAAGTAAATCTAGGTGCCAAGCCTGGGTGTCTGTGTGTATGTGTTTGGGAAGGCTCGACAGAGAAAGAGAGATCAAGCCTTGGCCTGAGTCAAGTTGACATGTATTACCTCATGTGTCACCCTAAGACCAACAGTGAATGCTTGAACTCTGCCTAGAGTCAGCTCTAATTAGTCCGTGTCTGAGAGCCACCCGTCTGTACACAAATAGGCTGTGGAGACAGGGTGTTCAACCCCAGACCAGATCAGCACCACTAGGAAACTTTTGACTGTTTCGTGGCAGGACATGAGCAACATGACAGACACATTCAATAGATGCACACAAAAACAAGAAAAGACTAAATGTACGTAACCCTAACCCTAACCCAACCCTAACCCTAACTGAGTCACATACCGTTTTTGAGCCAACTCACAAAACCAAGACAAGACAAGTGAGAAACTGATATCAACTCAGCAAGGGAACACCATGTGGGATCCAGAGACAGACAGGCAGGGATTTAGCGAGAGCAGCTGGGATGGTAAAAGATGTTTTGTGCTGGGAAACACCTGGGGAGAGTTATGCCGAGGCTATAGGCCTGTCTTCCATTGCATTGCAGACTGCTGAGATAAAAGCCCCTGGCAACTTGGAGCAATGCCAGTGCTGCAAAATATGCCCAGAAGAGCACAGTGTAGCACAGAAACAGGCCTGTGAGGCTGTGTGTTAATGACCACAGTGTCAGTCAACAAGAAAGGAAAGAGAAGTGGGGTCAAGATCAACAGCTGTAACTTGTGAACCTTTGCTATAGCCACTACTTTGTTATACATTCTTGTCTTCACCTTAAGTGGAGCTTATGAAGTATTTGAAATGCATCATTAACTTTTTGAAAACATTTAAGTGTATTATAATTCTTAATATTAAATGATGGGCACATACTGATAATGTGAAAAAACATGGAAAATAAAGGTATTTGATGACAGTACAGAGCTCATGACAACATATAACATTATCTATAAGCACTATCTACCCTGACCTCATCCTGATCACAAGGCACCATGGGATATAAATACACATGCCCTGGGTCAAAGGTTACATTAGTCCACAGTACAAGTGTTTGATTCCCACAGAGGAGAAAACCTCATGTTTTGAATGGTCAGCATATACTGTAGCAGTGTTTAGTTTTGCTGTGACAGACATCTCTTTTGTCTTTTCTCTACTAAAATACAACTGTATGCTGTAATTACAGGGTGAGTGCAGGGCATCACTGGCCAAATCAAAACAGAAGTAGTCGTCACCATTGGTCCTTTGACATACCTTTGCCCAGGGCAACATACCTTTAGTTCACCCATAGCTAACTGTAATTAGACAACCCCTTACAACAATTAGTCACTCCCCCAAAGTCCATATAGTACAGTTCCCTGAGACAAGGAAACTAAGACACCATGAAAAGGCAAAAATACAGACCACACCAGAACACACCAGACAGTTGGAGGTGAATTTGTAAACTGGAACCTTCATATTCCATCTAAAAAGAGCAAAGCACAGAAAAAGGCCCTCTTCATTGATGTTTCTTTTGGTAATAGCTATGAAGCATAGCTGACTCAATAAGCAATATCCAACACAACCAGGTCTGCTGGTATTAGACAAGATACATCTCCTGGCAATACTGGTGGTGTTGCATCTAGACGAACACCTCAGCCCCTTCTACTCCTTAAGGTGAGACACACTGAGTACTGATGACTGTTTGCTACCCACAAGTAGAGGGAATAGGCAGGTATGTATATGAGGGTGCTCCATTAAGACAGGTAATGTCAGCCAGGCATGAATAGACAGTCTCATAGCTTTGGCACGGTAGGGAGGCCTCCAGGTCGGGAGGGTGGAGTGGGTGGAAGAGGTGGTGAACGGGAGGGGAGGAGATGAGGAAATGAGGAAGGCCTGACAGGGCAATGAAAGACTTCCATTCATCCAAACCAGATCCCTTTGCGACGTGGTTGCCTCCAACTTGGGGTAGGTATGGTATGAATAAACATTTATGAAAAATGCGGGTCAGCTTGAGAAAATAAATCTTAGAGTTTGAATAAAGGAGCAAATGTTTTATTACTACAAATGTATTATTCAATTTATCCCTAGAACTCAAAAACTCACCCACCTCAGTTTAAAAGGGGAGTAAAAAATAAACTTTGGAAGAAAAAGTAAATAAATACACATCACATGATAGGTTTGTCCACATATTTCTTACATTCAAGTAAGAAACAAGTTATATTGTAAATGCTGCCAAATCAAAGTATAGTGACAAAATAAAATAACAAGTCTGACAGAGAATCTGCTAAGGTGCAGAATTTCCTCGACATACGTTTAAGCTAAACTGATTTCACCAATTAATTTTTTTCTTTGTTATTATTATTTTTTTATTATAACCACTGGTATGAATGCAGAGAGCCAAGGTATTTCCTTCCCCTGCATATCCCAGCATGCATCAGGGCCCTGTGGATCTCTCTAGGAGAGCAGGGACAGAGAACAGACAGGAGACCTGTTCCAAAAACCACACAGAGAAGACCCTGTTAACTGACTTATGGCTCCTATTTTCAGCCCTTCCACTGACCAACCACTGACTTGACATACTGTTTCATACAAATACTGGCTTCAGTGCCCTCTCATAAATCTAATCAAAACTGAAAGCAAATCTGTTTATATAACATTGCACCTAAAAAAATAGTCCCCAGATCTTAGTGGATGAGTAATATGACACAGTAACCTTAGTCTACAATCACATATCAGCAAGACCCCACTGCAAGCTAGTTTAATAACTTTCCTAGGTCAATTAAACTAATAAACAGAAACAATAATTGCCAATATCTGTCAGTCTATAAAGACGGAGGATAAAATGATATTAATTAGCCATCATAATAAAATAATAATAAGGCCATAATATTTAACATTATACTATATATCATCAACCTGATATAACTTCTATGCAAAGTGTGATGGCAGCATCTTTTCAAAATGATTTGAAGCTTTTCTATGAAATATAATTTCTTTGGGGCATTGGTTAGCTCAGTGGGTAGAGCATCCACCCCATTTACAAAGGCTCAGTCCATGCCGCAGCGGCCCCTTCGAATCTGACCTGTGGCCCTTTACTGCATGTCATTCCCATCTCTCTATCCCCACATTCCTGTAACTCCTGTCACTCTTCAGCTGTCTATCAAATAAAAGACCAAAAAAACATATATATATATTTTCATTTAACTCTACTTGCCATAATCCAAATGACCTCAGTGTAGCAGGTTAGATAAAGCCCATAATGCAAAGGAAAGGACAACAAAAAGGAGCAACGCAGATAAAATCATTGTGTGCACACAAAAATGGCCTCAAATATCCAGGATACCATGGTGATGAGGAGGCATGCCAAAAAATATGGCTTCAAAACAATAGTAACAACATCAATCATTCAAACATGGCATCAGAATAATGACTCGTCATTCCTGCTGCCCATAAACAAACCAGCACTCTCCCACAAGCAAACATAGCCCCCACATAGCCTTACAGTGACCTTTACTTCCCACCAGAGAAGACCATGAGTGTCATGACAATTCAGCCATTGTCTGTCATTATTTACATCAGCCTGACCCCATGCTAGCTTCCACCTCTGGATAAACTCTGCCTCAAAGCAAAATGTTCAAATCACTGACTAAGGAGGTGGTAACATACCCAAAATCCCAGAAAGTGACCTGATTATAGAAGCAGGAATCTTTCTTCTCTAGAGCCAAGTAACACATGCTTACATGGCAGAAACATAACCTTTTCCCCAAACTAATATGCTTTATACAATTTCAATAATAGGATGAATACAACATACCTGCTACTGTACTTGCTATCAATCTAATCGAGAATCTAAGTGAGAAATTAAATTACAGGTCAATTCAACCACTTCACTCCAAGTCAACCATAAGAAAAGTCAACAGAACGTTTCATGAATGACCCCTAATCATTTGGTTAACCTATTACATGTAAGGTGGTGTCTCTATTTACAATGTAAAGAGAAGCCAAAGAATTTGAGAAGTTTCCCAAAAGCCTATGTGTGTGCTGTAGAAAAATCACACAAACAAGCAATAATGATAGACAAAAGGTGGCCAAGTCCAAGCACTTTGACATGGCTATAGTTAAAAAATAACACAAAATGCATTGACCAGGTAAGGAGGACAAGTATCACCATCGATTTACAGTTAAAGGGTACATGGATAACTTATGAACCTCAGCTGATGTGTGGATGAGCTTGTGAGGAAGAAACATTTGTCACAAATCAGCTTTTCACCATCATTCAAATCACAATGCTACATGTCAAGGTGTTTTCACCACTTTGAGTTTTATATTTTTAGGTATTAAGTATTTTTAATTAAAGCAATTTGACAACACAGTGAAAATATCAGCACATAACACCAAGTTACTCATGTAGTCAAGCAGAAGGTCAAAAACAAGAAAAGAAAAAAGCTGCTGCTAGGACTGTTCCACATGGCCATCAAACTAAACTATAGCACAGCAGCATAAATAAAACGACTCAGATATCTGAGATATACAGTATGTATGGTATACACACTTCTCATGAAATAAAAAGGATTGCAGCCAGTGGATCTGGGGATCCCTGGTTTCTATCATCTCCACATTCCTTTTTGGCAGCATCAAAGAGGTCCAGGGCAGACTCATGGTACTTCTAATCAAAACCCCTTAGACAAAGAACTTGATGTTTAGTAAACCACCACTTTTGGGGAAGTTTTCAGTCGTATAAATCATTGTTACATCATGTCTGATTAATATGCAAATACATGACCTAAGTACGGTGCCAATGTGAAGCTTAAGCAACTCATAACTGACTAATGCTCACACACTCCACCACACTAAAATATTTACCTGGAAAACCTCCTCATCCAGGATCCTGGTACCGAACACGGTGATGCCGTTGGTGTTGATGGTAGCATGATCACTCCTGAGGAGATTTTTGGTGATCTTCTTCTTACAGTCTACAATGATGGTGACTGTCTTCTTCTCCACGCTGATGGCCACGCGGTGCCACCTGGTCAAGGACAAAACAATTAGAATTAAGCTGTGTACCATAATTACTAAAATAAGACCATGATGTAATATAAGCAACGTGCAAAAATGAACACAGTGAATACTTTGTGGGGCAAATGTTTAAATAACATGAAATTCAATTATCAGTACTTCTAATAGGATTAGAGACCACCTGTTATACATCACAACACACCCCAAGGAGAAAATTGTACAATGTGATTTATTAGAGGCAAATGGCATGACACACATCAATTTCAGAGTTATTTGTGATATATTTCAATGGACAATGAACACCCATAGATGCAAAGAGTTAACTGGGGTCACACGTGAGTCTGACACCTCCCTTGCCTCTGAACCATTTGCCACTGCACTTAAGGGCTATTGCATACCAAGCAGCAGTGGACCACATTCTTACCCCCACACTCTGGCCCTGTTTAACACAGGATTACACTCATTAAACTCCAAACTTAATCCTCCTTCTGGGTTACTCGGTATGACAGACACGGTGAACATTGTGGAAAGTGTGTGTCAGAATTCAGAAAGGCCTGCCTTGCCAAAGCAGGAGACATACAGTCAAAACATTGTTCTGAAGTGGAAGATGACACCTGGCACTACTGTGGCTCAAGATAGCAATACAAGAAGTGTTCATCACGGGCACAGACATATATCTGATATCATATTAATATAATATAAAAATGACCAATTCCCTTTGAACACAGCTAGATAACAGATGCATTCCAGAGCATGCAATGGAGATTAGGAGGAATAGAAACGTGTAACACTTTCTGGGCTTAGCAGTACAGCATGAAGGATTACATGTCACCTTATATGGAAGAAAAGCAAATGTTGACTTCAATAGGTAAAATATCTTAAACTTTTGAAGTGTACAATGATCAGAAGACAAACAGTAACATTGTATTTTAAAAAAGTAAATGTAAATGCATTTTTTTTTAAAAGCATGAGGAGCTTTTAAAGCCTAAATAAGACAGAACTGATGGTATACAGTGGAACAGCTCAGTAGAAATCCTCCCCTTCCCTTTAAAGAAAAGGATAATGCTCTTTTTCACCTCATCAATTTCATCTTTGTGCTTCTCTTATCAAGCTTGGCATATGCCTCTTAGTAACAATGAATACATCCACAGGAATTGCACAATGCATGCAGGCTGCGCTGTAGTCACTGAAGATTTAGACAAGGCTTGCAGCTGGAATTCATCCAGACAAAGAAGAGTTAAAAATCCTCTAGAGAGAATACTGCTGCTTAGACAGTGGGTCACAAAAACTACAGCAAAAACTGAACAAAACAGCCCTACAAGACCAACACAAAGCTAGCTTTGTTGCAACCTGCACATAGAGCAGAGTTATTGCTTGACTCCTGAAGGATTTACCAAACTGTGTACTCACTAGACCTCATTTTGAAACAATTTGGGTCACATAAATATAGTGACCGGGTTATGACTTCCTTCAAAAGCTCAAAAAATAAACTATGCTCACATAGCATGCTCAGCAGACACTATAAAATACGCATTTTTCCAGCACTCTATCTGTTTATCTATTCCCCCCCGTGCCTCTGCATATGGGCTCATGTCAGCTAAGCTCTGAGTGAGTGGGATTTCTGAACCTGGGAGCCAATAATCAGGTTTATGTGAAAAGGTTAGGAGCACTGTTTTTGGTTTGGTGAGGTAATCCAAGGGGGTAAAAAGGAAGTTTAGGACTGCCCCCCTTCTCCTCCTTCCTTTTCCCCCTCTCTAAAATAACAGAGGCAGTGAGTTCATGGATGAGGTCAAGCTGCCCATAGCAGTCCCTGCTGTGCCCCAATAATCCAGTGTCTCCCTATGTCTGACCTGTCTCTGTGCCCACAGACCCCTGATGAGATGGATAATCCAGTCATGGGCACCTGTTGTGCAACAATGGGAAGATCTGGGTTGTTTTCTTGCTTTTATTAAGGACCACTCAGGAAATCAGGAAATGTTTGAGTCTTTTTGAATGTTTTAGCTGATTTGGTCATTATTTTTGCCGTTGCATATTTATGTATGGATACATCAAAATATAGTATAATCCATTTCACTTTTTCTCTAGACAACCAATGTACTGATCAGTCACAAACATATGATGAAATGAGAGTACCACTGGCGAGCCAGTTTTTAGAACAGCAGTTACTCGATCAAATTGTATCAGCTGCAAGAACTGGACTATAAATGCTGTATGACTTTATATAATGTCATTTAGTTCTCTAAATAGATATGGCCGAAATAGTATGGACAAGTTTTAAGTGCAGTTGGATTACACTTAGTATGTTCCTTTGCACCATCTAGCATTGTTAACCCAGACTCTCAGTCACCTGCTATGACTTTACTCCCCTCCCTGCATGCTCCACCCATTCCTTCTGGATCAGCTTCAACTGTGAATCTGAGGGTGTCCGTGGGTGTGTTTGAGTATGTTACGTGCATGACATTTGACGTACTTTCCGTCAGCAAGGTTGAGAGTACGGAACAGAGGATAGTCCTCCGGGGCTGGCTTGCCAGTCTGATCCTCATACAGGAAGACAGGTGAGCGTCCCACTTCCACGCCCAGCTGTTGGACTCCCTGCTCGTTGTAAATGGACAGCAAGAAGGACTGGAGGCCGGACTTGGGGCGCACTGTGGTCAGGATGGAGAAGTCCTCAGGAAAAACACCACCTGCATGGCCAAAACAGGAGGGGAATATAGAATATAGTTATTATGACTGAGAACTGACTAGTTTGTACATTCTAAAAAATATATATTTTGGTCACTCTCCTTTCAGTTCAATACAACAAGGCCTCAGCTTCAGTTTTCTCATCTATAGCAACATTTATTTATTTATTTTTTAAAACATTTTTTAGTTTTTTAAAAATGTCTTTAATCACACTGTATATAATGAAGTATATACCACTATAATGATGTCATCTACAGCCACTTTATGAAAGCATCTTTTACATGTCTTCATTTTTACCTTGGTAGATACAACATTTGATATATCTACATCTACATCTATGTATCATGAAAACATACTTAATTTTGTTTTTCTGTTTTAGTATAACAGTGTTTTGAGCCTCCAAGAATTTGAAAAAAACATTAGGGCACGGTCACACATGTGCCAGTTCACCTAAACTGGTGAAGGTGAAGCTGCAGCTTCAACCGATAAGAAGTACCATGTGCATTTGCCCTGGCAGGTAATGGTAACTCACCTGCATTCGCAAATGTGTGACCTTAGTCTTATGCATCACTAAATTGTTAGTCTAGTTTCAAGCTACAAAAATCTGTTACAAGCACAGAATTCCTGCATAGATAGACACAGGTTTGACAGAGGTTGATAAAGGTTGAAGGTTGAGAAGTGTATCTTACCGGGGAATAACTGCGTGGTGGGGGCACTGATCTGGACCTGCTTGGCAACTCTGTAAGCGGCGTCCGGCTTTGATGCTCTTCGGTTTGTGCAAAATCCTGATGTTTTCGTCACTCCTTCGGGGTAATTTTGAAATTCTAATACTTTTAGCACATCCACTGGCTCTGCATCAGGGGAGCAGATAAAACATCAGTTAGGTCAGAGTGCAGGTTTTTGTTAGCAACATTTGGTTAAAGGTGTGCTTGATATCTACCACAAAGGGTGGATGACAAAAGTGAAAATGAAATGCATACTGTAACAAAGCATTTTATTTTCAGTTGGTTATATGGTGGCACATGTCCTGTTCTGGTAAGCATACACAGGGCAGTGATAGAGACACTGCATGATTCAGATCCAAAAAATATACGATGATTAATCAGATTTAGGCTGAGGAATATATCCTATGTCACTGAAATAACACTGACACATTTATTACAGTATCATTGACACAATATACACTGTCTATGATTACTTTAGACCATAGCTAACATTAAATACCACTCAATCAATAATAACCTCCTCAATGAGCTGCACATGTCTAAAAAGGCTGCCTTCCTGTGGAAATGTATCTGTCAAGGCTAACCTGAGAGCATAATGAACAATGTGCAAAAAAAGATCTATAACACCTGGATAGGTTTACCTTGATAAGAGTCACCAAAGGATGTTCTATTCTCTTCAATCTGATGCACTTTACATAAAGTGTGGCCTGCGTGGCCCAATGATGCCCATAAACATTGTGTCAGTATCAAACATTAGCTTAGTGAACATGACAGGAGAGAGACTAAAGTGCTGCACTATACCGACCCTCTACCAAGGACCGTTTGTACCTGGGAGATGTTTTACTATGAAAGGTCCAGTAAAAGGTTACATTAATGCAAGATGAGAACAACATTATTTACACACCTCTTTTTAAAAATACAGTCCACACTTAACAAAGGTAAATGTTATTCTAGTTATAGAACACATTTTGCTTTCAATGGGCAGATAGTAAGTGGGCACTATGAATAAAGCCCCACACCAAAGCTTACTTACTTCACTCCACAGAATACAACAATATCTGACTAAAACAGACAATACAGTGGCTGACTATGAATGTAATAACAGTAATCTGTTCTTGTGGGGTAATAATAACGTGGGGTAATAAGCATGCCAAGGTGTCTGAAAGCTTTATCTGACAGCTATAAACCCCTGTTTTGGTTGGCATGTACAGGTCATATCACTTTGAAAGTTTCTTTAAAAAAAAGTGTGATATCGCTCTAAACACTTTCTAGTCAGCATTTCAGCCGTAGCAAGAAAAGGCTAAATGTTGTTGCCTGTTACATTCTGTTCAGAAAAGCATGTACAATGAGTGCAAAAATCCATTTTAAAAATGGAAGGCAAAGAACAGAACATTTTGAATAAATAGTTTACGTTTCTGTGTTACTATCATGCTGAAGGTATTTTCAAGGCCCCCACCTACATCTGGTCTCCTTCTCTTTAAGCACTTTATGCAACACATGCTATAGACCAGATGCACATGATGATGGCAAAGAGAGCATCTTCTTTCAATATTACACAACTCTCAATTGTATGCAGTCCAAAAATGGAAACACCTAATAAACAAGATATATGCGCCTGATGGCAGAAACTATATTTACCTCTAATGGATATTTATATATCACTGTACTTGGAATAATTGAGCTCATAAGCATGAAGGGGCATCCTCAGTGTCATCCCACCACAATCCAACTCACTCCCATGTCAACCAAGGACACAGACAAAACAAAGATAAGCAACATTATATAAAAACATCAGGAAAAAGTCATGTTGAAACTGAGGCAAAATCAGCAAACTGCTTCTCTGCATGCATCTGCATCCCATCACTTGGCCTGTTTGTAGCTTGTGAGGATGAACCAGCTACTTACTTTGGAGAGTGAACTGAGGACCTCATTGTGAGTTCCTGCAGAGTCGCTTTTAGTTCAAACTCCAGGACTCATATGTTCCAGATGTGGCAATTTGGCCAGGCTATGACCCTCACACAGAGGTGCTGAGAAAACGTCAATACTGGCCAATCCATTAAGGTGGCCAAATGAGTGTGCACAGGTTTTAAAAGAGTGCATCTGATGAGCTGGTGTGAGTTTGCCCTCGGGGCTGAGCAAACAGGCCATATAGCTACCAGTATGGAGAGATGGACCTTCCTTCATCTGTAGAAGAGAATTCAAGCCAACCCTAAGATCAGACAAGACAGCCTCTATTTCTCTATTACTGGATCACCCAAACCTCATTATGCAAACAGAGATGTGTGGGGAAGGGAGGAGCAGTATAAAACATTACCATAAGACATAGATCTCCTAATTTGATATCATTTTCATCATGTTCACAGGTGTACTTCAATGTAAATAGTATGTTTAAAAAGATAACATGATACCATTGTTCGGACAGAGGCCAAAAAAAGTCTGTCTCAGCTCATCCCTTTATCACATAATATGTAAGACTTGAGCATACTGATATCATGAGTCCCCCTCCTGCTGTGTCATTTTCAGCTCTTACATCTTCACAGAAAGGTGAAATTGGCTGGTAAATGAAGGAGGACCTTTTCACCTGCAGCTCCCTGAGACTCTAATAATATCTTCAGCCAGAATGTCTCTCTCTATATATACCCCCCACCGCCCCCACCCCACCCCTTCTCTCTCTCCCCCACTCTCCCTCTCTCCTTCCTTTAACTTCCACCATGCTGCTGGCTAAAACAAGACAGCTTTATGCTGGTGTCATACCAAAGAAACTTCACTGAGACCTACCCAGTTTTTCAAAGCATTTTCCCCTCTACTCTTCCCCTTGCTTTTTCTCTCATTCATCCGTTTTACTGTATGTCTCTATATGAATATCAGAGTATGTTATCATATAGTTTAGTGACATTTTTTAAAAATCTCAACAGCCTGTGTAATATAAATAGAGGTCTCTTGAAAGCCACAGTGATCATCCACATTTGAAAATCTGAGTTTAAATTAGTTCGAGCACAATTTCAAGAGAGTGGCTTTGTGTGGAGGAAGAAACGCTTGTCTCCAAATGATCCAGCAATGACTATAAATATGTGTCAGCTACAAAGGACAAAGGTCCAGCAAGGAGCTGATTATCTGATGTTCCCTGTTGAGCACATTAGGGAGAGGACTCTGAAAATGCTAGCTTTGTCTGCTGGAATGCACATCTGAGCCTGCGCCCCGGGGGCTGAGAAAACGTGTCTGTACACTGCTAGATGGAGAAGGCACCCTGCAGAAACAACTTCGACTGACTGAGACCCTGGAAAACAGAGCCTGCAGCTGAATACTTAAAATTCAAAAAGAGAGGCATTGATGAGCTTAGAAAAGTGCGATTTGAAGTACGATTCCAGTCCAGTATCTTCTGAACTTTTGTGTTATAATCCTAGCAGGAAACAAAAGACTATCAAAGAAGAACATTTTAAGTGGGTTAATTAATAAAAATGATATAAATTGAGTTGGGCACTACACTGACTTGTTTTTGTTAGGATTTCTAGCATGCTTGTGTTCATTAAAACCTGTTCAAAATGCATATCAGGAAATACAATAATACAATTATATGCATCCTATTTTAAAATTACTGAAGACCTGTCACTGTCAATAGGCCAAGGTGTGAGGCCTATGTAATCCTGAACCCTGTGACTTGTGGCCATTATGGCTGCAGGCTAGGCCTATATGCAGGCCTGCTCTTTGAAGGCTCTGAAATCATAGGGAAGTGCAACAAGGACCATCATCAAATAACTGCTCAGTACTTAGAGGGGAAGCATTCCCACCACTCACACAACACAGCCTTGTCCTGCAGCCGACCAAACATCTAAGTGCAAAGTTGAGGGGAAGAGCTGGGCACTGGGAGTGGGTGGGGGGTGTGGGGGGTGCACAAGCCAGCATTTGGGCTTCAGTGTGGACCAGGGCAGTGTGGAGATAGGGTGAACCTGCCTGACTACTTAGCCCCCTGCAGACCAAGAGGGTCTTTACGTTCTGAACTGACAGGTCTGAGATCCACTGAGGCCTTTGCATTACTACATTTATTATCACAATAATGTTCTGCACTGACAGAACATCCTCACATCTCCAAAAAAAGAATAAAATAAAAAATAGTGAATAACCTTAACCATCTATCCTGCATAGTCTATCCTCTTCACATGGTAGACTTGCATCCACCACTTCCACAGAAGAGTTGGCCTCTATACTGAAAATCTGGTCAACATAAAAATATAACTACACCACCGGACAATATTACACAACTCAATATCCCATCACCCTGATAAGATACAATTCAACATTTGTAAGTGACATGTTATCAACGTCCAAGATCTGACAAACGTCCAGTGTCCACCCTGCTAACCGTGTCCACATCCACCTAGCGGACCACGGTTCAAACAAAGAGCTTCCTTTCAGCCTTGGTCAATCTTAGAAAGCAGGGAACGCTGCTCTGTGTTCCCGATCTCTATAAATGCATACCACGGCTGAGGATGAATTTAATTAGGCGAGATGTTTCATCTTCGGGGCGGAAGTGTTTTCTATTCATGCGTACAATTATCCCGCTATTAACTGTGTTAATTAATATAAAGTTCTGGCAAACAAAATATGTGCACCTCCAAGCAACGATCTCTATCTGTCTAGAACACGTCCTCTTCACCACAGTGGTGAGCAGGATGCAGGTTTACTGTACCCAAACTTTTTGTGTGGTGGCTCCCATATGCGCTCAAACATACAGGTATATTCTTGGTAATCTCGCCTCAATGTCACTACTTTGATTGTGGAACACTGAAAAACGCGTGTAAATTTGACAAAGAAGTAAACATGTTGCCGCTGTGACCAGGTAAATCTGTTAATCCCCCGGTCTCCATCATCAGTTACCGAGTTTTCCCAGCTTGTCGCTGCTCCGTCCCCTTTCGGCCAGATAAAGTTTATTTGGAGACGTTTGGTCCCTAATAATCTTACCTGCTCTGACACTGGTAGCCTGTAGAACCAGGATTAAAGTGATGAATGCGGTTACAGGGGAATCCATAAGCCACCTTTTCGTTTTCCACCTTGTGGACCACCTTTGCATCTCCATGGTTGGGCGCCCACAAGTGAATAAAACTTTTGGGCGACTTCAGGTGATTTTTAATGACGTCCCTTCCACAATCCCAAGTGATGATGGAAACTGTCCTACAAAAAAGCCATAAGTGAGGAGTTTTAGCCTCTTCTCTCAGCCACAACGAGGCCCCCGATCCTCCTTCCCAGTGCCCAGCCTTCACAGTGAAGGTAGTCGGGCTTTAACCAAAACGCACAGAGTGCAGTCGGTACACTTGGTGCGTCCACGGACAGGAGGGCTGGGCAAGCTCCACAAACCGGAGCCACGATTACAGGGGAATGACAAGGGAACCAGCCCCCGATTAGCAAATCACGGGGCTGGAAATTCTCCTTCGGGTCCACCCATCAACTTTGTAATGCGCCCCAAAGTTGCTCCGAGTGCGTCTGAGGAAAGAGCAGAAAAAATAAAACAGTGACAGAGTTGAACGACCTGGGGATGATGAAATGGCAGAACTGTGCATGCAGGGTCTGTCTATAATATTGATCTAATCGTACACCAGCTGAGACGATAAATGCTGTTGTGTGCATCATAAACACAGTAGTAAGCAAAATTATTTTTAGAAACAGTTTTAACATAATATGTTACCACGATTCCTCCTTGACAATGAAGCACTTTAATAAATTCGTAAAACTCTTGAACCACAACAAATTCAAAATCATAGTAGCCAGTGATAAGTCAAAACCACACAGAAATACATAAATAAACATGCACAAGTCACACCAAATGAAAATGAATGATGTGAACTTAAATTAGTTTGACATCAGTGTGTAAGGAAATCAGTGCAGTTCAATGGTGTATCAGTGTGCAGACACTGGATCAGTTATAATTGTGGCTGTGGACTATTAGTATTACCTGTGTAACAGATGCTCCAAACACAGATAAGATAAGATAAGATAAGATAAGATAAGATAAGATAAGATAAGATAAGATAAGATAAGATAAGATTTTATAATCCCTTAAGAGGGAAATTCACTATGTGAATGTTGGTTACATATGAATTGCACAGAACTCAGAGAGAACAGATCTGATACAGATAAACTGATACTGAACTGATACCAAAAAACTTAACACATAGTTTGTCACCCTTTGTACTCTATGAATTTATTTTTGACCACACAATCATGTGAATTCATTTCTCATTGAAATGCCATATAAATATATCAGAGTTTCCTTATCATTAAAAAGTTCTGCAGGATCACTATGCTTTTAAAAGCTATCTGCACTGAGAACAACTGTTGTAATCTAATAACGTTCCCAGTGGTTTCCCCTGTTTCAAGAGTTTTCTGCAAATGACTCTGTAAATATCCTGAAACAAAATACAATAAGGCAAGCTGACCAAAATACACTTTTGGACAACCCGAAAGAGTGATTGTGGGGGGATGAAGGATTCTAGGGTTCCTCTAATGGCCTTTTAGAAGCAAGGGTCAGTCTGGGAGACAGTCAGCTCCTTGTATCTCTTTGCTCACCCAAGTGAAGGCATGGATCCTGACCAGGCTCTGTCTGTCAGCAAGCTCGTCCATCCTCGCCAGCCAGACTCAGCCTGTTTTCAGCCAAATGCTATCAGATGCTCCTCCTGGATGCCCAGTGGCATAAAGTAAAGCCATTTGTCTGGAATGAATCGGCATCTGGCAGAACAGGTTTCATGCTACATCTCACCCTCTCATCGTTCAGAGAGCATGGGCAATCAAAGTGGCCCTAGTGTCTTCCATGGATTCTTGTCAATGTCCAAGTAATAATATTTATTTGATTTTTTGATTTCTAAGAAATTATTCCAATTTAAAAAACAAAATGCTTTATATTGTGTTGGCTTTCAGATATTATCTCCTACATCAGATCATTAAAATAACTGTGTGCACTTTAAAAGAGAAGAAATGGTAAGGCAGTCAGCAATGGGTGATGCAGCTGAAAATTGCTAGAGTGACAGCAGCAGATGGTAGCCTCAGGGATAGTGAAGCGTGCGTATGATTTGAAGTTTGATTTCCCGTCAGATGGGGACAATCTGGACAATGAGCAAGTCACACATTCCCTGTTCATTCAAGAAAAGCTTCACACTTGGCACCAAATAAACCACAAATGCTTCATTAGTATAACTATAATAGACAGTGTTTTCAGGCCTGTTAAATGTAAATCCAAATCTGCTGAATTAGCAGTAGATAAAGTAACTGCAGTGCTTTTGGTAACTTCAGCAGTGGCAGTAATGGCTTTATTACTTGTCACTGTAGCAACAGTTACTGCCTCATTCGTATCATGCAGAGGGTAATATGGATAAATGGTGGAGATGTATTGCACAATAAACATTTTGACTAATTAACCGAAATGATTTTCATTTTAGAAGTTAGATTTTAACACAGATTTAAACAGTTGATTAGTCATCATTTGTAATGATTAAAGAATTAAAACTATATAACTAGTATATATAACTAACTAAACAATAAAAGTCAAATATGTGTCTAAAACATATAGTCTGTCTCAAATATCCTCCCATGATTACTGGCAGCATGTGCACATACTTGTTATCAGCTGTGGCTATAATGACAACCAGCTTTTGTCTAAAACTATTACTGTCCCCTCTAATGAGATGGCCCAAAAACCAACACATAACCAAGCCAACTAAATGCTACCAGACAAGTGATGAATAATCTGTCTGGCTATGCAGTCTACTTGCTTACTATTGTATCAGATACAGTTAGTGATTCTGTACAGTGACCTGTGTTGTTTAAATGCTGCAGTAAGATGTAAGTTCAGGGATTTCAAAACTGTTTTCTGGAAGGAGGTGCTGTAAAGGCATTGACAAGATAAGACTGGGACCCTCAATCAGGGTAATAGTAAAGGTATGTCTTTGTAAAACGTTATACGGTATTTCTGACTCAAACTCCGTTCTTTTGGTTTTCGAATGCTGCTGCACTTTTTGGGAATAGTTGTGCTTTGGCTACCTGCCACAATTCTTTCAACCACCCAAACTGTCAGATCCTAAATCCTAATATGTGAAATCATGTAATCCATGCTTTAATGTTACAGTTTTAAACTTAAAGTTACATGTGCTTACAAATAGTCGCAATGGCAGTTGCACTGTCTTTTGTTGAAGGAAGCATTTTGCACATGCCACTGCCCATGATCAATCCAAATACTAGAGCTAGGTTTAGAAACTAGCTCAGCTACTCGCTTTAGCTAGCTCACCTTACTAGCAATACCTAGTAGTGAAAGACAGCTCTAACTACTAAACACTGAAGCTATTTGAGAGCAGAGCATGACCATCCATCTGAAAAGCTTAGGGCATACACAGCATTTGAAGACCATCCATGATAAGATGAAGAAAAGGACTGCTCTGTCTGTCTTTTTGCCAGCAATGACAGAAATAAGGAAAAAAAACGATCATGTCAATTTGCACACATAACTCCTATTGTATATGCAAATGAGAAAATGAGTGAGTGCAAACATGTGGGTGCAAACTAATAAAGACAGATTGTTCCAACAAGTCCCTCAAATAAACAACAAAATCTGTCGGACGATGCCCTCCAAAAATAACATGTTTACAGGCCCCTGTAAGTGTTTTCTCATTTGATGCCCCCATCAACAGGAAGATATTGCCATTTCAGAAATAAAATGTGTTTAATAAAAAAATGCAAACAGCCTTCGTCTTCATGGTTATAATAATAGAAACATTAGAGAACGACCTAATAGTTAAAAGAAACAACAACTGTAGTAAACAGATCTTCCATGTTTGTTGTTTTGTTGACTCATCCATCTATGCTCCACCTCCTCCATCTGCAGACTTTGTGGATCTCCTTTGATCCAGATGGACTTAATAATCATAATTACAACAGCCATTAGCCTATGTTACAACATGAATTCTCTTAATACAACAGACAAAAAACCCCTACAAAAACAGATTCAGACTGTATGTAGCTTTCTTTATGAATGAAAAGGGAAGGAAAGCAGCTTTTACTCTGGAATGCAAAACCTCACACAGATTAACAGGGGTTCAGTGCCTCAATGTTTTAACAATTACCGGTGCACTGTTCCATGTTGTCTATATAGGGATATGGCCAGGTAAATAAAACCGAAATGCCTAGGAGAGGTCACACAATATGTTCCACTGTTCAAATGTATACAGATTTATTTTTTAGATTAGAACCAACATTAACTTAATAAGAGGTTAAATAGTGGACTGGGTCAGATGAGATCAGTTAAGTACAATCATGATATCGAGGAAAGTATATGTTGTGTTGTTGGCGTACAGGAGGTGAAATATCATAACCATCTTGTAAGTACTTGAAATCAGTAAAACAACCAAAAAAATAAGCAAGTCACTGTTTGGTACTTCACTAAATAGGGGGGAAAAGGCAAATCCCAGGTCAGGATCCTATAGCAAGCTACCAATGACTACAAAAAGACAAACAAACTTTGTGCTGCAAAAAGGTCCTGAATTCAAAATTTGATATTTGTTTTAACTGTTATATATAGAAATGTTAAAATGAGTAAAGTTATTTTACTTACTATGAGTTTTACCTGACATGGTATCGAAACACAAGCACTTTTCACAGGCACACTCAAGCCAACCACCCGCCACTGTCTGTCACTGTTTACACACCGCGCAGAGGAGAGTATAAAGAGCTCTTTCTCCACACTCACTCTAGTCCTCTGTCTAACACAAGCAAGAAAAAGTTGCCTCAATTCACTAACATTATTTTTGGCTACCACAATATTTCATAAGAATAAATACACTTTATAAACTTGTATCACTTGGTAAATTAAGCCATCATGGCACTGAAATGCTTTCATTAGAAGCCTAACCCGATTTTGGATAATTTGAGGTAATCTGTAGAAAGCCAGGGTTTCATTTGTTTAAAAGGTTTCTATGCCAATGGTTCTTTTTGTGTGTTTTTCGGGATATATTTTTACCATTTAAATGACTCTTTGTTGTCATACACAGCATCCTGACAGTGACAACCATGCATTTTCAATGTGGTCTACCATGTAGCACACCAGAATTAAATGCTAAATGCTACCTCCATTTCGAGATGTCACATGCAGGGCCAAGATATACAATTATATGGACATGGTGGTAGTGGAGGGCTTATTTTGTTTAGATAAACATGCAGAAATATGACATGGATTGACATGTGCATCAGCTGTAGAGCTGACACAGAGTACAAAGATCTAACTCACTTGACATATTGGACTGTCATGATTTTCAGAGCCATTAATATTTGTTTCTTACAGGTTATTTGCAATAGTACTGTACTGCAGTCAGTGAATATAGAGCATGCACTGGTTTTGTTTTTTCTCTCAAATGTAAAATCATTGTATGATTAACATATTGTGATGGCTGTGCTCTAAATTTAAGCATAAAAAGTGAATGTGGTTTGCATACAGAAAAGCTACTCCAAGCATGAGACAAACAAGACACATCTAAAGTTATATCTCAACAATGCAGAGAACAAATCTGTGCTGTGAACTGAAGTCAGCCCGGTCTGGACTACAGGTGTTCATAATGGAGAGCAGCCTGATTCTACAGCACACGAGAGAAAGGACAATCAGACATGCACCAAGCCCTTTATATGTTTCAGAAAGTCAGGAATGTCCCTGTCTAGGCGCATTCAGGCTGAGAGGAAGGGCTGATGTAATGTTTCTGTGTGAGATGACTTGATAATTACTGTTTTATGTATGTGGTATGAGGCACAGTAATCCACATTGTGAAATAATAATAGTTGGTATTCAGATTTCAGTTAAGGTTGTCATAGAAAGGACAAATAAAATATATCTACACTTTCAGTTGTGCCATTTATTTTAATACCTTTTAAGCGCTTCAACTTTGTTTAAAGAGCAACTCTCCACTTTGTGCTCATAAACCGTAGTCAGCCACAGCAAAAGATTTCTTACATGGCAATTTCCAGCCATAACATAAAAATTGTTCATGTGAAATTGATGGGGCTTGTGAAAGTTGCAAAATTGCTGTGGAGCACAGCATAGTAACTCTTTGTGATAACCTCATAGACACTTTGAGTGCTACACCAATTTCCCTCCCTAATAGAACAATTTATCACCTACTGCGCAGCTATGCTTTCAGCCAATCATAAAAAGGTGAGGGTAGAGCTGTGTGTTTGCACCACCTGGACGGGGAGGATCTGCTGTGAGCCCTCAGGACGAAAATGTAGAGTTAGGAGAGTTGCATGACCTTGGTATGTGAGTCCGTGGTTGTTAAAAAACAGACAGCAGACAAACTCTGCAGCAAATATACTGTACACCCTCTTTGAACCATCCTTATATTACAGGTGACAAGGTGAAAGTTGTTGTGACTGATATTCAGACACAGAAGAAAAGTTTAGTAAATCTCCTGGCAAAATGGTGGGTGAAGAAAGCCGGGCTGAAAATGAAGAAAGAGGGGCCACTGTGAAGTGAGTGGGTGGCTTTAACTATCTCTAGGTCTCTGTGTGTGTGTGTGTGTGCAACAAGGTCAGTAAACGAGCCATCTACCAGGCATATTTATGATTGAAGCAGAAACTAGGCTTAAGCTTTCACACCAGCAATAGCACAGAACGGCTGTAGAACTCAGTACACTCCCCTTTGAGGAGGAAAAGGAGTAAACTCTGCAGTCATAAACTGCAGGTTTTCTGATTCAATAATGGCTGCAACACCAACACTGAGACTTGGATTGAAACCCCAAACATACACTGAAATCATTAAGCATTAAACTGTTCCAGCAATAAATTATTAATAGACTTAGAGTATGTGTAGATTCAAATAGACAGGATTATGTGTCAAATGTGACAGTTAACTGGATAGTATTTGTATTAGATAATTTCACATGAAGAATACATTTACAGTAGGCAACAGGCTATTATATATATGGATGACACTCAGTTACCAATTAATTAGTGCAAACAGCTAAAACTAATGTAATCTAATAAACTAAACTACTAAAACAGTCCTGCAATAAATCATCTATTCATGAATGTTAGTTTTCACTGAAACTCTTTTAAAAAGATGTTAATTCCAACTGCATGGTTACCTCTGATGATGTAGTTTATTGTGCTGTTAAACTGTTCAACTGCATAATATTGACAGATGTTTCTATCATTGTTAATATTTCACCACTTATATCATAGGGTTGGGAAAAATAAAAGAAATACCTCTATGTAGAACTGCTGAATCATCAGTTCTCTAAAACTAAAACTGAATATCATAACCACAAAGGGGGGATTTATTGCAGGATTGTTGTATTAGATGGCATTGGTTTTAGCAAGGTGTAGCTTATAAACTGGATATTGAGTATATGTAGTTATGTATGTATCATGATATCATGTATATGTTAAAACATTGAATGCAAGCCAACTAACAAATTCAGCATGTGACATACACACAGTGTGTAATATTTTTATACATGAATCCTGTTATCATGCAGTTATAACTCATAGAGTGCCTTAGCAGCACACATGTTACCAATATAGAGCAGGGGTTTGCTCTTCTTAGTCGGCACAGACCATTTCCTGGTTTGCTCTGTGGGCAGTGGAAGTCAAGCCTCATTCACAGAGCTCCTTTTCATATGTCTCTGTGTCTCCCTCAAACCCTGTAACTGAGTTGTTGAGATCTGCCCTGTAACAGCATGCAGTGTGCACCCATAGGGGCGGCACTGAAATACTGTGGCCTCTAAATGGAAGCCTATGAGGCAGGGTTCACAGACTGGCTGAGTGATGAATTGTATACTGTATGTCCCTATTCATATTACAAAATTACAGGGTGTGTGTGCTACTGTAGGCATTTGATGTGGGATTGTTTCGATGCATGTTTGATGCAAATAAGTCTGTCTGTGACCACCATATAGTTTTTAATTGTAAGGGAGCAAATAAGCTCTACCAAGCTATTTTCATTATGTCATTGAGGTCCTTGTTCCTGTTCCCTTACATGACCCCTCCAGTCATGTTTTCTGCTTCAGCCCATATACAGTACTGTATCCTACATACCTGTACATGCCGATTAATGGTAGTCAAAGGTCTTTTCTATGATTCAATTCAAACTAAACCTAGTTTATACAACTTCATTTATACATGTGTAAAAATATGTAATGCTGTCTTATACAAAGGTGCCATTTGCAAATGTGTATACATACTAAACAAAGCCATTATGTCACTGTAAAACACAATGCTTTCCCAGTTTACACTCCTTGAATATTCTAGTGTTAAAAAATGGCATACGTGTGCAATGCTAGAAAACAGGGAAAAGTAGAGATTTCCATCAACTCTGATTACCCTATTATTTGTTTAGGACTTAAATGTGCTGTAAAATGTGCTCAAAGATAGGATGTAACATAAGAAAATTACTCAGTTTTCATTTCAGTACTTGTTTTAGTTAAAAAAGATCAAATCAAATGTAAAATCATTATGCCATTTTGTCAAACTCTTCAAGTTTGTTGTTGTTTAGCTCTATTGTCCGAGATGTTGTAATACCCAGAGGGCACTTAAGCACACCAAACAGTTCCATGCAATGATGGCAGTGATGATATTAACTGTGATGGATTACCTACTGTATGTCAGGCAGGTTACACGTTTCTGCACGTTGGTGCTCATACCACACAGTCATAGCTTGTAACCAATAGCTGCCTGGAAGGTAGGAAAATTTCAACGGCTCAACGATTTTTTTTTTTTTAGAATAATGACTGTAAACACCTACAACATACTTAAGAAAAAAAGGTGTAGTATTATTAAGTACACTAAATTTAAAATACATCTGATAAAAACACAGAACCACTAGCTTGAAAACATGGACACTGTCCAGGAATCTCCTTTTTAACAAACTATGTGAGCAACTTAACATGTCATTTCTGTATTTAAATGGATTTGCACTTTCACGTGTCATGTTTTTCTGTGTGCCTCTATTGACATATGTTTGGCAAGAGAAAGAGTCCAGAAATGGTAGCTTCTCTGTGAGGCTGAGCTAAATGATAACATCACCACGCATGGATATTTGTACCAAATTTCATGGCAATCCATCTCATAGTTTTTAAAATGTTTTAGTCTGGACCAAAGTGGTGGCGGTCCGTCATGCTGTTAGAAATGGTTAGAAAAGTAAAACTTAAATTGTCCACAACATATTTAGAAAATAAGACTTTAATCCATTCTTCATTTATCTTAATGAAGTCTTTCCTTGCTGACTGTACTTAATTACATATAAACTCACAAGCTGATTTGGTTTTTCTTCATTCCTGATTGTGTAATCAGTTGTGGTTTTGGCCAGCAAATTCATTAACTCACTGTCAGGAGACTGAAAGAAAAAAAAAAGGATAGAGTATCATGCTGCTGTTGTGTGCAGCTGCCCTGTTTAACCTTTGACCACAAAAGGAGTTTTGTGAACGGGTCACAACATAGCTCAAGACGAGTCATGTAGCACTCACCTCCAGCCAGAGCTGCCTGTGCTGCTTCTGCCTTCTTCTACCCTGTCAGACTCTGGCAAGTTATCTAACACAGCCCCCCAAGGCGAGCTTCCAGTACAGACCCTCAGTGTGTGCTGGTATGCTGCGGAAAAGCATGTCGGAAGAATGGAGAGGGAGGGGGAGTTCAGCTTTTCAACTTTTTGGTGATTAGACAAAATGTTTCAGCTGTGATTATACTTTAACCCTTCTAAGCAGATGCTCTAATTAAGCATTTTATTATTATGAATCAAAAAAAGTGATTTTACAACCACATAACATAGCTGTCTCCTCATGACATAACATTTGCGATTTAAAAATGAATTGCTAATACATGCAAACTAAAATGGACCATTATACAGCACATAGGAATCAAATTAGATTTTAAGAAAGACTGTAATAATGGCTATGTTACATTTAGGCGTGCCTATAAACCGTTTAACAACATCAATTTTATTCTTTCATTGCAGAAAACCTACAGGTGAAACAAATCAGTGTAATTATGGCTGTGTTCCAATTAGTCATGCCAGTAATCCATGCAACATGCACAATACAGATGCCCTGACCCTGTAACACATACCGTATTTTCCGGACTAGAAGCCGCTATTTTTTTTCCCACGCTTTGAACCATGCGGCTTATACAAAGATGCGGCTTTTCTATTGATTTTTCTTCAGCCACCAGGGAGCACTCTAACAGGAAGGGCAAAAACGAGACAGACAGGGAAAGTCAGTGCAAAGAAGAACACGCTAGTTTTTATTTAGCACATGCAACACAACACGCATGACGAATTATTAACAGCCAATTATTTTCACACCCTCATCATGGAAAGCACACGAAGAAGTTCGTACGATGCAGCTTTTAAGTTGAAGGCCATCGGTCTGGCTATCCAGGAAGGAAATACAGCTGCTGCACGTAAGCATGGCCTTAATAAATCCAGAGTGAGACATTGGAGACGGCAGCGGAAAGAACTCATTCAATAATTAATGAACATTAACGGTACAAAATCCCTCTGTGTATCAGGTAAATATCTAATTTCTCAACCTAGATATCAGCGGCTTATAGGCCAGTGCGGCCTATATGTAATTTTTTATTTAATTTTTTTTAAACTTAGTGGGTGCGGCTTATATTCAGGTGCGCTCTATAGTTTCCGGAAAATACGGTAAATGGAATACAGCCATCGTTAATGGTAATGGTTACACCTGCGTCCAAAAATGTCTCCCATAGAAATGGTTCACTGTGCATGCTAGCTTAACTTACCTGGAGCTACTATAACTCAACATTATTAGACGTTATGGAGTTGTTACTTTAATCAGTGACACCTGTGCTATTCCTGCTGTCTAGTCAACATATCTACTAAGCTAGCTCCCTGAAACGTGATGCTAGTGCTTGCAAACCAGAAATTAGCACCAAAAAAGTACAGCTCTTTTAAAATTGTAGCTATTTTTAGTTCACTGGAGCAATAAATGTGTAAACCATATAAGCTAGCGTACAGTACACAACCAAACAATGGCTGTGACAATTAGCTACAGTAACTACTGTAGCTGTGAGCAGTTGAAATATAACTGAGTTAACTGTTGGATAATGGTACGCTAGCAAGTTTAGTCAAACAGAGAAAATTACATATTATTAAACTGTTGGAAAAGGATGTGCAAAAGTGTAAAAGGAGTTCATTTACAGGGGAACTCACTCAGTGTTTGACTCATCCTGTACCTGTGCTTTCTTTTGGCTTCTGTTTGAAGTGCTGTCCATATTAAGCCCCTCTGTCACGCACAGAGCTGTACTTTATCGATGCTTGATTATGTCTTGAGAGTTACAGATGATTGGTCAGCTGGTCCGACTGTCAGTCCTGCTGGGTGAAAGATGAAACCAAACAAACTCATGGCCAGGAAATTATGCCAGTGGTAAGAAATAAGCCGGTTTTCATCATTTTGACTGTCAACGAAAGGCCCAGAATGGTCCAAATTTATCCCATCACTTGACACTCAAATTAAAGCATAACTATTAACAATAAAGGATGGCATGTAGCTCTTGTGTGACCTGTATTTGACCAGAAACACGTCATTTGTCATGGTCATATTGGACTGTCAAAACCCTGGAGTATCTGCCATTATGATTTTGAGTTTATTGACACTTGAATATTCAGTTCTAGCAATAAAGCCACTTTCTTCAAGAAAGATTTCAGTGATAGCTCTAATTTTAAAGACACCATGGCTATAGACTCAGGCCTTCTATAATTAAGGAATTGCAGACAGCCAATAGAGGTGGTGGAGACTAGGAGTCGAGACATGGGAAGTAGTGGGAATTGTAATGTCATATTCCGACATCCTCCCCACATTTAAATGATTGGATTGTGCTTAAATGGCCCTTTGACTTCAACCTCAGTGTGCTACCTCTACATATTAATTTGACACTTTGAGAACTGTGCATGTCACCATAGACCACAGGTGGCTGCTATAAAAAGGTACATGAAAGCCAAGGTTTAAAACTACTTGAGGGTTAACAGTGAGGCAAAAAGCCTAAAGCAAGAAATGCAAAAAATATAATCACTGAACACTGCTGATGAATGAATGGTGAATCTATGCACAAAGTATATTAACAGTGGTTTTGCACAGTGCTGCAACTGGAATCACTTACTTAGAGATGTGAATGGTCTCCATATGTGCCATCTTTTGTTACCAACGCAATGGTGCTCTGGAGCTGGCAAACAATGTGGTCTGCTTAGATGATGTCAGACTAACATTTTAACTTCATTTTATTACAGACATCTTTCTTATTTGAAACAAGATTAACATGGATTTAATCAGTGTCCCCTTGAGATCTAGTTGGAGAAATGATTCAAAAGGATGGGACTGTACACTATCATTTTGGAGGTAAAACAAGATTATACTTAATTGTTGTCTCACATTTAGTTCTCACCCAGAACTCAGCATTTGAGGCTTTATCAAAACCAAAACTGTTTCATGCATACAACGGCTGCTCTTAAGTAATCTCTTAGTTGTAGTAACCAACTTCAAAGGATCTGTAATGTCTCCTAAAGAAAAAGTGGAAGATGCCTGTTGTAATCCAGCTGTGTGCCTCTATTCACCATGTGGTCCAGTGAAGCTCAGGGAGGTGCCCGTGCATTAGAGAGATAATTAACAGTTTGAAGAGGGCACGTCTGTCTGAACCGGTGGATTGGGATGACGTGGAGAAATGAAACATCAAACAAGATGGCAAAGTAGAACACAAGGTACATGAGACTTTAGTAAAATGGTGATGTGCTAAAAAAGAACAGCTGTGTCCCTAGCATGCATTTTGGTTTCTGCAGAAGAAAGAAAGAGGTCTCACTTGCTAACTTTATAATTTCAAAGCTGTTGCAGTTTCAACGATGGGTATCTTTGATCCTTATATCTACTGACAGGAAGCAAAAATACACTACATAAAGTAGACAGTCATTTATGATGAATACCTCCAGAAGATGGTTTCAAGGTGATTACCATTAATTAATTAAAACTATTGATTATTAAGTATTATTAGCATTTTTAGCCACACTAGCAGCCTGGCTCTTGGGATGACAGTGTTGGTCTGCTGGTCTGTCTACCACTTTCATTCCAGACTGAAATAGCTCAACAACTGTTGAGGATTGAAGAATAGCCATGGAATTTGGCAAAAACATTAATGGTCTCCAGGATATAAATCTGAATGATTCCATGACTATTGTCATAAAAAGTCATGTTTTATATATTCTGTATACATTGGGATATGATCACCATGAAAGTTAATTTGTTTAACTGTGGTGAACAAACAGTCGCTTATACATTCATTCATGTATCATTCATTCGGAGCAATGAACCTGGCGACCTGAATAAAAAAGCCAATATTCACTCTCTTGTCTTTGTTTTTTTAATTAACAGTTCCTGAAGAAAATATCTGTGTTCTTAGCTGTTAAATGTTTCACTATGTTCACTGGGAAGTCGCTAACTATGTCTGCCTGCCATGTGGTGCTTGGCCCATAGAGTCTGATGGGTTTTAAAGGTATTAGACTGGAAACAGCTGCCTGCTGCAACCAAAAGAACTTTATTAGAAAGGTAAGAGTGATAATTCTCACAACTTCACAACCAACACTTTTCACATTGTTTTTACAATGATATTTGTTACATACTTATAACTTATAACCAAGTACATGCAAAGCTAAAGAAAATCCAATCAGCCCAAGATGGTTGACATGGTATGTGAGTGAATATGAATGAACATGAATGCGTGGTGCCCTGATGGCTTGCCTGGTGGAACGTGCACCCCATGTATGGGGGTTTGTTCCTTTCCACAGCTGCCCAGGGTTGCTGCATGCCATACTCAATGTATGAATATATTCCAATGTATGAATGACAGAATCACAGTGATAATGATTAGTTAGCACTAGTGTAAAACCACAAATCATAATCCCTTTGCTAGAGCCCACCATGGTTTCTGGACACCTCAGAACAGACTGAGAACATAAGAACAATTGTGTCAAAGTCAGCTGAATAAGGAGGTAATGTTTGAAGTGACATTCTACTGCACATGGTTTGAGTTACGTGTATATATTTATAATGTAGAAGAATCATTTGCTGAATAGTAGTGATGTCTTGGATAATGAAAATCATCTTTCATGTTCATTGGTTTGATTTTATTTCATTTGTGGGATTAGCCAATAAATAAACTGCAGAGCCTGTTCACTGCAAAACTTTCTGAGTGGCACTCAACTTCATACATTTGGCGTGAGTTTACTTTTGGACCTGGATGCTCACTAATATCACTCATCCTGTAACTTTGACCCTGAGTCATTGCTCTACAAAGATGGTATCTCTCTGTGTTCACTGGTTTTCAGTGTTCAGGTCTGCAGGCAACATTCCTCGCATTCTGCCATAACCCTGGATCCCTGACCTCCCTTCACCCTCGACAGTCTTCTTGAGTGGGTGACACTATGTTTGATCCCAACACACTTCTTACCTTTCTCCACCAAACCCTTTCCTACTTGAACAGGAAGAGAGCAGATATGTAAACATGTGAACTGGTTTAAGCTTGTCCAATGAGGTTGCAACAGAGGGGGCCTCATTATCATTAATCACAGAGAAAAGGTAAGGGGATAAGTGTTTGCACTGACATCATTTATCAGTTATAATTATCTCTCAAGTTGGAAGTCTGTTTACATGGATCCAAACAAGGAGGAATTTGGTGTTGAGTTTCACCTGCAGAATTGCAGACGATATCTTCTCACTTTCAGAAAGTGACTGAACAAAAGTGAGTGCTGTGGCTTTACCTTGCGTTTCAGAAGGAGAGTGATCATGGTAGGACTTTGAGTAGTTACCTCAAGCAACAAAATTAAGTTTGAGGCGATGTCTGCTCTGACTGTGACTGCTGCTTGCATCATTTTGGGATATCTGATGTCAGGTCCAGACAATCAAAATCTGATTTAATGTCGGTTTACTACACTATGTTGTTGTGTATATTTTGTTCATGTTTGGGTGGATGCTGAACCTACATATCATGTAAATTTAACAGGCTGAACTTAGCCATATCCTCTATATCACCATCCATAAAATGCTTATTGTGAAGAGCTGACTAAACAAAGACTACACCATTCATATTATTTCTGTCTTTGCTTGGACTCAGGCAAAGACAGAAATAAAGACTGATCAGCTTTAGGGACTCCTCAGAATTAGAGGTTCAGTACGTGAAATCCACTATGTGCCATCATTATCAAGCCCTGTGCTATCCAGAGTGTGCAACATTAAGTATCCACACCACTCCTCCCTTTTGTAAGCATTGTTTAGGTTTAAGTGCAAAACAGAAATTACTTTTTATTCCTTCCAAGAAGTTGTTTGATTTAATGAAGAACAACTACAGAAATATAAAATAGGACATCTGAAACATGACCAGAAAACTTTTCTTTTTCATAGAAACAGAATCAGACAATAACAACTATTGCATAAATTATAACGACAATAAAATGATCATCTTAATAACTATAACATGGCACATCTGTAGGCCACATGAGTCTTCAGTACTCAGACTGCAGTACATCTGTTACCAGGATGGCTTTGTCATCCATTCTGACATAAATTAAATACATTACATTAGTGTAAGCCATCAGTGGTCTCGTGTAAACAGCATGTCATACTGTCATGTGGCTGGTTGAAATATAACTCATGTGCATTGAGATATTGAGAGCAGGGATTTTGTCTGCACGTGGGACATTTTACCATGTCCTTGGTCATCCTACTGTAAATATGAAAACATAAAATTGTTTTTAGGGGTAGCAAAAATAGCATTTCTAGGGCAACATTACTCAGTTGGTCCATCCAACACTTTGTGTCAGCAACTATCGAATTGTTATGAATCCTGGTGACCTTCGTAATCCCGTTTTTTTCTTCTTCTAGCTAACCACCATGAGGTTCATAGATTCATAACTATTGAAAGGATTGCTGTAAAATTTGAAACAGATCCCTAGTGGATAAATTCTAAATTCTTTGCTGATCCCCAGACCTTTCATCAGATCAAGATTTCCATTTGTCCAATACTTGGTTTATGACCAAATGCCTGCAAAACTAATGACATTCCCAGCATCGTCAGCTGTACTATGTGTTTTGTGCTCATTGACAAATATTATACATTAAACAAAGGTGGTGAACGAGGAAAATAATACCTGCTAAACATCAGCATGTTAGCGTTGTCATTGTGAGCTTGTTAGCAATTAGCTTAAAGCACCACTATGCATGAGTCTTGCCTCAAAGAACTGCTAGCATTGCTATATACTCGTTAATCCATATGTACAGCTAATTCTCCAATGAACGTCCATATTTGTGCAAGACAAGATAGTTACAGAAAGACAGAAATAAAGAGTAACTGTAGGTGTGGCTCTGTGCTTGGTCTACTTACAGGAATATAATCTTTCAGTTTAGGGTGTATAGACTGATAATATAACTCATATCTCACAATTAGAAGTGTAAGTAATAATAGTAATGAAAAAGAAAGGTCTGCCTGATGGTTCAGTTTCCGGGAAAGTCTTTAAATTTGTTGAAGTCACTGTTAACAATAGCTTACTTTGAACAAACATAAATAGCCTATTCAAACAATTAGCTTGGCTTGTATACTCCTGTAGCCATAGACAAAAGGGACTGCTGGCTCTAAACGGGAAGGGTAGTGCAGACTTGAAACCAGTCACTGCGATCTGGCATTCCACACCAATCTGAGAGATGGGCTTTGTCAAACACACACACATGCACAGACAGACAGGAAGAGGAAGGGATACAGCTGTCTCTTCCTGATGCTATTGCCAATATTAATATTAATGTTAAAGGAATTGTTTCTTTTCTTGCCAAGAAATAGATGAGAACATTGATACCTCTTTTACATCTGGCTGTCAATAAAACAATGTATTTATCATATTGACAAAATACAGTAAATATGGAAACAAAGAATTATTTTTAAGGATAGCAGAAATTGCATTTCTAGGGCAATATTACTCTGTCTGCCCAGCACTTTGGTCCAGAGTGAAATATCTCAACAACTATGGAATATCAGGAGAAAACAGATGGCCTGGCTTTTTCCAAAGCACCTACCACCTACCAGCATCTCTAATACTCTCTAATCAACTCGTCATGTCTCATTTGTTAAACATTTAAAAAACCATGGTGTAAAAAAGACATGGGGGTTATGTGTGGGGCTGTTTCTTGTACAGGTTTCAGATGCAGTTATTAAGAAAATCAGAAAAAACTTGATATGAAGATGCTAAAACCAAATGATGTGAGCCACGATAAGCCCAGATGTGTTTTCCACTGAAATAAAGTATTTTCTGTGACATATTTGTAGAGGCACAATGGAGGCATGATATACTCAGGACCTACGTTTTTCAATGCAGTTACCAGGCAGGCTGCTGGAAATACACACTATCCCACCACAGAGGCCCCCATGGCCCCCAACCATGAAAGAGTCCATTTAAAGCCTCAGAGGCTGGACATGACCTGAGTTTACTGTCTAGGGTGTATTAACCTTCCCTCTGTGCCCAGTCAGGGAATACACAGACCATGAGGACTGTAGGACCCTGTTGAGGGTTCAGAGCTTGAAGAGATTCTTTAAACCTCTGAAAGACTGCATATATTGTTTCCTTATATGTCCAGTATTATTCCGTGTATATTATTTTGTTTCCAAATAAGTCTACGGCTCAGAACAATAATGATCTTTATGCTCCACACCTTGGAAGGACTTTTTTAGGCAGTTTTTATTAGTAAATCCCTCAAACTGACAAACAGAACTGGATGCCAAATCTTTCCATCTGAGGCTGGAACCTAACTGGAAAGTATTTCTGTGGACAACCTCAGAGAGGAGATGAAATACTGGAGAGACATGAGTAGAATTTTGAGTGTTGACCTTATTTCTAAGGCAGCCATTTTGAACAAACAGGTGGGAAATTGCATTTGGAAGCTTACTATGAATATACTCAAAAAAAAGAAAAGAGAACACACTTGGAGGATAAAAGCACTAAAAATCCACTATACGCTATCTGCCGAGCATCAAATGGGACAAAATTAGCAACTAGCTGGTGGTTGTAGCGTATGTTTAGCAGCTTAAGAGCCTGATATTTCTATCAGGAGTCGGTGAAGACCAAAACAAAGCTAAAAGGACAGTGAATATTGAACTTCCATTTGCCAGGTGGACAGAAACACAACTACAAATGAACGTTAATGTTGCTGCCATTAGCTGTCTGCTGCCCGTGTAAATATGCAGCTGTATCAAGCAGTTTAAGGTGATAATATGTTAGTGTTGTGACGATAACTTGTTGCACTGCCCCCAGGTGGTCAAAAAAACAACAAAAATAAATTGATGTTGTTTAAGTTAGGGAAGGATGATTTTCTCATCTGTAACAATAATGTTATTTTTTATTTACTAATAAGTTTGAATTATTGTATGTAACAATATTTTTGTTACTACCACTAGTAGCCAACAAATTCGGAAATGTTACATTGTGTTATCACAGTTAGCCATGTTCGTTACTTCCTCCTTGTTCCTCCTCAGCACCTGCTCAAATATAGATATCATGGGTTTAATAACTGCCAAGATAATGCTATAGTAAAAATGGTCAGTCATATCACTCCCTAGGAGTGATATCATAGACGATTATGCACGTCTTCCACAGTTAGAGTCATTAGCATGCATGTGCTTAATACAGCAAAGCATATATTCAGAATAATCTGTGCACACTGTGATTGAAGATGCACAGATTGCCTGAGGGGAACATGTTTTTTTTTACAATGAACTTAAATTGTTTTTTTCTAATGAAATATCAACAGGCTGCTGAGCTTTGGTAAAAGACCACTGACTGAAATAAGACAGTAACCACTTGCTGTTTCTCCGGATGACAGCATCAATCAAATGAATGAAAATACAAACATCAATATTCATCATGGTGACTGCTTTATACTCTATAATGTCTTGCTGACACAGTCAGAGGTCTTTTTCTGACTCGTCCATTACCTTGGCTTGCCTGCAGTGGCAGTAACACTCCTACATTTGTCTGTTTTACCACCTGACAACCTGCACGTTTTCAGATTTCAATCTTTTCCTGTCCATAGTCCAACCCATTCCTTTCAGCTATTTCATTAGACTGATATGTAGGCTGGAACTGGCATTTTATTAATAATTTCAACCTCCTCTGGTATTGCATGGTGTTTGTCATTAAAGTTATCAAATCTGAAGATGTTATCTGCAAAATATTGCTATCGGCCCAATCAATAAAAACTGAGTCACCCCTCCATCAGACTCAGCTCATTTTTCCAGCCACCACATTCCCGAACAGCATCTCCCTCTCTTTTCCTCTCCCTCAGTCTAATGTGTTACGTCGGAGAGAGGAAGGAGGATCGAGTGTCTACCGTTCCTCCCATCACCTGTGAAATTTCAGAGCCAGGCCATGGTGAAAGGGGGTATTGTGTCCCCCTGATGAGGAATGCCCTTGCGTTGCTCGTCAAAGAAAAGGCTTCATTTGGCCAGGAATTTGGAGGCATCTCGAGAAGTGTAGGGGAGATTTTCTTGGGGGTGGGGATGAGGAGTTGAAGGCCTTCATAAGACTGGACAGGAGAGGGACAGGCCTTCCCACACTGATACTCAGTCTCTGATAGATTAGCATTCACCCAGCAGAAAATCACCTCAAGGCTAGATGTGGTAAATTATTCATTTTGTGATCCCTTTCAATCTTTATCTATGTTTAATGAACAATTGAACCATTTTCATTTCTCATAAAGGTCAATTATTGGGGACATTAAATCTTAAAACATAATACTTTTAGTTTTGCTTAGCTTATGACGGTTTGTTTAATAATGTGTTGTGTTTAAATAGGGAAACTAGGAAAGTATTTTTAAACTACATACAGTAGTTTGAAATGTCACAATCTTCAGTACTGCAGTAACTTTTAATTCATGTGACGAGGCTGACACCTGCTGGTGGAAAACAACAACTGAGCTTTTCAGATAAAGGGCTGTTTATTGGAAAACATTACATGATGCAGAGCTTTACATGGATTGATATAACATTACTAACATTATGATTAATACCATAAATAACATGAACAATAAGTACTAATAGGTATTAACCACTAAAGATGGTGTAGTTGTAGTCTGTGACCACTGGACCTTTCTGATTGCTTCAGTTTTGTCAATGTATTTTATTTTTAGAAGTTTAACCAGTTTAACCTCTAAGTAATGTATGCTGCAGTTCCTCTATGAGACCACTAGAGTAAATAAAAACACAATTTTAAAATTATTGATCTGTCATCGCCAAGAAGCTTAAAGGCAAATAGAAGACTGCAGTTTTTTCAGTAGCCTATGCAAACATTTGATAAAATGTAATAATTAAATCTGTGTGGGTACAATGAGCAGCTTGCTATCATTGTTGTCTTTGTTTGATATCCTCATATTGATCATTTTCTTAGTGTGTTGCAGTTCTTCACTTTGGGCACAGGAGGGTAATCACAATCATGAGGAATAAATATAGCTAGGATATTTTTTCTATTACTACTATTTAAAGGTCCAGTGTGTAACATTTTGTGGAAGTAGCAGATTGCAAACTATTGAATACCCCTCACTTCTTACTCTCATTTCAAACATGAAGGAGTAACTACAGTGAGGCTTGTAAAGAACGCTAAAGGTACTATGTAAAAGCCAGTATTTGGTCTGTCACTTCTGGGCTGCTGTAGAAACATAGTGGGTCAACTGCTGAAGAGGACCTGCTCTGTCTGTAGATATAAAAGGCTCATTCTATAGATAACATAAGCATTATGGTTGTTATTTTGAGGTGATTATATACAAATGAAAACATAGTTATGAATATTATATTTCATTTCTGCCAATAGATCCTCTTAAATGTTGACCTTTAATCGTTTTGTCAGTAATTACTACTACATATGTTTATGTGCATGTCAGTCTTCACTGGCAAGTCAGTTTTTAGGATATAATCTTAACACTAAAAACTGAAAATAATAGAGAAGGAACAGGGAAAAACAGAGCAAATAAATGGATGTTTTAAAATATTGTACAGAGCCTATTAAAACAACATTTTGATCAAATATATTCGTTTCTAATTCATCTTCCTATCACTATTTTAAATGCAATAGTTTCAGTGTGTGTAGTTGAACAAGTCCGAGCTACACTCCGGTCCATAAGGTGGCGGTAATGCGCATTTAATTTTGGTCAGTTACGGTAGAAGAAGAAGAAGAGGCGGGCGGAAGTGGATATGTTTTGTAGCGGCTGCAGCAGACAGGTGTGCTATCAGACATTCAGCTGGAGTCTAAACGAAGCTCGAGTAAAGTCTTATTTGTTCACACTCGTGGTTGCACCAGAAGACATTTTACAGACATTTTACAGCTGGCGACAGAAAAGGTGAATTAGCTGCGTGTTAGCTTCGTTCAGCTACAGCGCTCGCACTAAACTAAAGCAGGAGCTAACACGGTGTAGGTCCTTTATTTAAACTCTGAGCTGTTATTCAGAGAGTATAAAGATGACTTCTGATATTGGAAAAAAAACCTAGGGTTGGTTCCTTAATTCTGCAATATTAGTTTTAAAAATGGCGAACAAATAAAGATGAATAACACGTCAGCATCTTCTTATTACACCTGAAGAGGAGCCAGGTGAATGTTGCTGGTTGGTTGTGTTACCTTTGTTTCTCTCTGCTTCAGGAAAATGGACAAGGACGAGGACCCGGCTCAACAAAACGGCAGCAAAACGCTGCTTATCCGACACTTACCAGCTGAGCTCAGCCAGCATGAGAAAGAGGACCTCCTCAAGTATTTTGGAGCCGAGTCAGTGAGGGTCTTCTCCAACAGGGGTCGTTTGGTAGGTTGTGCCTCACTAAGTGTGTGTCTCATGGATTTCATTTGTGTTCTCTGAACAGCCTTTTTTATTTCTTCCATCTGCACAGAAACATGCAGCCTTTGCAACTTTTAGAAGTGAGAAGTCTGCAGCAAAAGTGAGTCATTCATCAAGTGGTGCTAATTTATTAAATGCAAGTGACATAACATCATCTTAATCGGTGCTGTGCCAGGCTCTTGGCAGACTCCATCAGTTGGAGATTCTTGATCGAACACTTGTCGTGGAGTTCGCAAAAGGCCAAGATCATGTGACCGTGTTAAAGGACCCACCAGTGTCACACAGGTACGTTGCTTGAATCATATGAATCGATAAACAGTCTATGGTTATTATCATTAAGGTAAATGTATGCACTGATATGAGCATACATGTTGTGTTGCCGTAAGAATTGACAAATTCAGCACACAGGGATTTATTTTAGTGAATCAACACAAATCCGATTGATTAAAGTCCCACCTGAAATAAAAATCTACACATAGTGGCTGACTCAAACTGACTTAGTTTCACTGTGAGCATATTATAACCCAGCTAAACTGAATTACATGCGTGAAAGCATCAACAATAAATGATCATGATCAAGCATAACACGTTTACTTTTTTTTCTCCAACAGTAAACATGTTGGAGAAGAGCAGCAGAAGCAGAAGCCGGAGCCCAAACAGCCAAATATTCCCCTCATAGAGACCGGCATCGCACCTAGCCTCGGGTGAGTGTTGCCTGTATGTCCCCAAGCAGCTTTTGGTGTCATTGATGTGATATGTGAGCAAATGTTGACACACTGTATGTTTTAAATTGCTGAATGTTTTTCAGATTTGTTCCTTTTTTTTGTTGTTGTTGTTGCCTGATGAATCTTTCTAAAATTCTGACATTGAAATGCCTCCGTTAGACACAGCGGTCATGTCAGTGACAGACATGTCACTCTCTGGCGCATCATGTTGAATTTTAGTATTTGTTCTGCTTTACTTGGTGTGTGCAGATCCCCACACACATGTCACCTAACACACATGAATATGTATGTATGACACATGCTTAATAATGTATGTACGGGACATGCTTGCCACACCTGGTCAACGTTTTGTGTCAGTTTAGGTAGTGTAGAGGCTGCCAGCTGACCTGCGTGAGAATCTGAGAGCAGTAGACAGGAGCTGTCAGCGGCCGTGTGTCCAATTAGATGGTCAGGCTGCCATTGTGCGCCTGACAGGCCGTCTGTCCTGCCAGTTGGTGGGACCAGGTGGTTTTTTGATACCTCTTGTTCCAGTGCTGACAGTCTACCATGCCTTGTGCTAAAATCTGGATCCACCTTAAATGTTCACCACCTCCTGATACGATGCAGTTGTGCTTTACTATGCATCTGCAGCACAAATCTGTTCCACACTGATTGTTTATCAGAAGCTCTTAAAGTGAATCAATTCCGATTGGGTTCATATAAGTGTAAGCAAATAAATGTTTTATTCCTTTCATTGTGAATAGCAGTAGATCATTTGTGTGTCCTACTGTTGAAATACTGAGACTGAGAGACATTTTTTATACTGAGAAGATCAGAAAGTAATGTTGTCACTGAATTTCTTTTATAAGGGTTTAGTGAATCCTTCATGGCACTAATATATAAATTGTAATGATTGATTATGACTTGAATAATGTACGCATTGATCTGTTAAAAGAGTCTGAAAGGCTTCGAATCAGTGGGGCTTTGTCTTCACAGGGCTCACTATGCTGGTGACATTAGCAGTGCTGCTTTTAATAGAAAGTCTGGCACACAAAGACACCAGTCTTGAGATTTTCAATTTTCAGTCCTCCACAGCCCTGAAATTGAAAGTATGGCAACATTTTTGGCTTCAGAAAGAAATGGGGGCGACTACAGTTGAAGGACTGCAGGAACACTGCTAATGGATCCAACCTGTTGAGGCCACCAAGCTTTTCTAGCAGTAAGCAGACAACAAAAGAAGCCGTAGCTGGTTCTGCTAATGTTAATATTAGTGTCACTAACTTATTTAGGGGATTGGTGAGATAGCGGAAAAAGTCCTCTATCATGGTCTGTGTAATTTTATGTGCGAAAATTCCAGGTTCTCTGGAAATTGAAACAAAAACAAAACAAAGTGAGTACACGAACCAGGAGTACAGGTAATGAATGATGAAAATACTTGACAATTCAAAGTATGTCATCAAATTTAATGCAAAAATTATGTCTCATGGAGATCCTACTCATTGAGTTTAGAAGAACATGTAGAACATGGCTACAATAGTGTCATTCTAATACAGTCTATACAGACGATCTGCTTGTCAGACTGGGACATCACCGTAATTGCATGTTTCATTTTAAAACACTAGACAATACAAAATGTCATTTTGACAAATCAGGCCATCAATAATGGTAAAATATTAATGAAACTTAGACTGTTACTACAGCCATGGTGCAAAATCTTTGTCTGCTGGCAAAATGGCTAGTGAATGTTCACATTTCACCTGCCAATCAAAGATTAGCATTTTGGGTTTGGGCTGGCGAGGGAAGCAAACCCACCAGCCACTTTCATATTTTACCAGCTTTTGGCTGTTTGATGGTTTCATTTATTTATTTGTATTTGTTGGCTTTCCTTTTTAAGATTGTGTTATGTTTTAATTTAAAATGTTATTATTCACATTGCAGAAATATTACAGTTATCAGATTTGAGGTTGTACATTCAGCTAACTGACTTCTGTTTTGATTACTCTTCTCAGTCTCAGCAGGACTGACTGCTGATAGATTTCTTTGTCATCTATTAAATAATATACAACTTTCCCCCATCTTAAGTATTGGTTTATTTGGCCTGAGTAGATTTAGGTTTGTTCTATCCTGTCGTGCCGAGTGTTGCCTTATGAAAGTTATTATTACATGACGACAAGCCTTGGTGCTGACCTGGCATGCTGGTCCCAATGTCCCTTAATGGCTGGATTTTACATTTCATTGGCTGAGTGCTTGTCATCCAAAGAATAAGCTACCTACCTGAAGCTCAGCAGCCGGGCCACATGCGTCTTCATTATTTTGACATATGTTGTGAATTGTTAAGTGAGGGAGGTATTATATTTAAGGCAGCAAGCTGCATCTGCAGAATTTCCTTTTTAAGTCATGTTGTCTTTTCCCCTCTCTCTCTCTCTCTCTCTCTTTCTCTCTCTTTCTCTTACAGGTTGAAATTTCAACCCAATCCCACTTTGAAGTATTTATACCCACCACCTTCTAATAGCATTCTCACAAATATAACACACGCCCTCATGAGTGTGCCAAAGTTTTATGTACAAGTGAGTAAATACTACTTCCTTTTTACCTTGTACCCGCATGTCTTTGATATGCAGATGTTGGTCATCTGTGTGTGCACATTTGTATTTGTATCCTTTCATACTGTCCTTGTATTTCTTTATTTATTTATTTTGGGAAGTGTGAATTTGTACAAAAAGAAATGCAAATGTGACAGCAGTTCTCGCCTTCAGATTTATATTGTGAAATGGAAATCCGATTCTGGAATAAGTGTCCCAGAGGTTTCTGAACTGCATCCAACCTCTTAAAGATCAAACAGCAAACATTTGCCTTTTTAGATTTCAATTTGGGGAGCTAGTATTAATAATAAAACATAAGTGGGAGGCATGAGTTATGGGTTTAACATTACCCTGGGAGCCGCGCTGCCTGGATTTTCATTGCTGTTACTTCCGGCGTCTGCGTCTTGGTGGTGCTAGTGTGTTGCAGAGAAGCTGCGTTCGTGTGCTCGGCTTCACCGCCGCTATCTCACTTCAGCCTCTATCTCACCTTGATCCCCGTATTTTAAATGAAAATGCAAAAGCCTTGCAATCTGTTTTACATATGGAGCCCGAGTTACAGGGCTGCCTGTTTGACAGCGGCAGTATATTTATATTGCCACCCAGCTCGTGGTTTGAATCTTTAGATAGAAGCAGCACTGTTCTAATACTCATATCTCCAATTATACAGGTGCTACATCTGATGAACAAGATGAATCTACCATGTCCGTTTGGCCCAGTCACTGCCAGGCCCCCCATGGTAAGTTATATACGTTATTGTTGGAGACAAACGGGCTAATGACCCGGATAGTTTGATGTAATTCTGTTTTGTGTTTCTCTCACATGAAGCAAAATCTTTTCTGTCAGAAAAGGCCATTTTAATGGTAATGAATTGAAAATAATAGTAAATATAGTATAGAATGTAGACTATAATCTAAACTATAATATTTATTTGTAGGTGACATTTTAAGGACCTTCATGCACCGTGCCATGCTATAATACTTAAAGACCTGAGGAAAGACAACACTCGTGAAATGTGTCAACTGAACCCGGAGACCTTTTGTAAACTAAGCCAGCTTGTTTTGTTTCCTTCAGTTTGAGTTCCTGCCTCCCGTGCCACACATGCCCATGCCTCCTCCCTTCCCTCCCGACTACCCTCCTTTACCAGAGGAGGAGATGGAGCTGTCCAGTCAAGAAGAATCAGAGTACGACAGTGGGGACGACGAAGACAAGGAGAGGTGAGCAGCAGATAACCGGTCGCATTAGAAAAGGGCTGCATTACCATTTTTTTGAGACAAAAGAATGGACTTTCATTTTGTTTTGCATCATATTGCCACTGTCAGACGAGCCAGCGCGTCACTGTATCATTCAGAAGTAATAATGTGTCTAGAAACACAACTGGCTTGAAGGGAAATGTCTTTAAATTCCAATGGGTGGATATTTTTTCCCTTATTCCCCATGCTTGCTTTATTTCAGGATTGTTCGTCTGATGGGCCTGGTCAACCAAGCATGCAAGAGACCCCTGAGACCAAAAACAGCTTCAAAGAGAAAGAAGCCCAAGATCAAGGATCTTCTCTATGCTCCCAAACCAGACTCTCAGAGGTACAGAAAAGGCACTCATGCATGTCACAGTCCTTAAGCATAGCTCATCTCAAGACAGTATTCATAGGCGGCTAAAAAGGAGGACAAAAACCTCCAGACAATAAGTCTTCCTCATAAAGACAGCCTTGTGTTACTCAGAGACTTATTGTTTTCGCACCACACACACACACACACTCGCTTAATGACAGACCACAAACTCTGTTCTCAACTATAAATACACACACACCTCAGCGTCTCCTGGCTGCATGCTTGCGGACTGGGAAATATCTGTGGCATGACCACAACAAAATATACCTGCTCAGGAGCCAGGTTTATTGTGGGTACTTTTTAGATGCTGTTGTTGTTGAGGGCAGTGGTGATTGTCTCTGCTGTCCGCAGTGCTCCAGTGCTGCAGCCCTCCGATGTGTTCGAGCAGCCTCTCCCTGCCGGGCAGAGGAAAATTGAATTCCACATTTCGGTTCCAGAGGTGGCAGGCGTAGTGGAAGGAAGTGGGCCAGGTCAGCCTGATGACGAAGGCGCAGGTAAGGACTCTGCTACTTATGCAACTTGTGATTATGTTCATTACGAAGTAGTCTGTCGTCCCTGTTTTCTCCCAAAGCACACAGCGATGTCAAACCCAAAAATATTTAACTCATAATAATATAAAACCGAGAAGAGCAACAACTCCTCACATTTGAAAAACAATCGATATCAATAGTTTTATAGTATCAATAGGGTTTTTTCAGGTTATACACTAGTTATGAGTAAAATGATTGTATGATGTACTTTGCTGGAGCAGTTAGTAATATCAGAGCACATCTGCATGAGATCTGAGATCTCTATAGTCTTTGTTATGAGTATAAAAGATATATCGAGGGCTTCAACAAACTCTCATTGTGGGATCATGTGTATCAGTTAATCTACAATAATTGTCAAAAAATAGGTCCTTCAGCTGTCTGACCCCTAAAATACACTGCATGCTGAATAGCTCCAATGTGTCAATAGTTTAGTCAATGTGTCAGCTCACACAGTCTCCGGTCCTGCTGCGTCACAGCTCTGGAACGACTGTAGCGACCGACAGCCCTCCGCAACACATAAGCAGAGCTTCTATTTTTCACGGACACCAGAGCACGGCGCATAAATTCAGCACAGAGCAGATTGTGCAGGGAAGGAAAACCGGCTACAAAATAAAACCCTGGTTTATTTTCAAAATAAAATACTCTGTGTTCACTGCGGAGCGAGTTTCATTTCAAGAACACGTCATAATGGGCGGGGGCGACCTGAAGTCAACAGGTCAGAGGTTTTCAGGCGTCTTTTCACCCCGTCAACACCATGGATGAGGAGAAGTTGATTCCTGGAGGTCCAAAATCAACCTATCATTTATGACACCTCACATCCTTTTTATAAGGACACCAGAAAAAAAGATGCAGCGTGGAATGCCATTGCAGGAGTCAAAGAGACTACAGCCGGCAATATCGCGCGATTATGTGTGAATTCGCAAGATCTCGTGCGTTCTCGCGATGCTCGGTGGCCAGCGAAGCCGCACCAGTGCACATCACAAACGGATTATGTGTGAGTTTGCGGATGGCGGAGTATGCTGTCGTTCTGGAGCAGAGCCGTTACTGAGCCGTTCCGCATGCAGTGTATTTTCGGTGTTAGTCTGTCCGTTCTGTGCTCTGCAATGCTAAAATATTTAATTAAAAATAATATAAAACAACAAAAAGCAAAAAGCGCTCAGATCTAAAAGCTGGAAATAGCAAATATTTGGAATTTCCCACCAAATAGCTAAATTTCCCATTGATCGGCCAATCAATGAATCCACTCATCGTTTTAGCTTTAATTTAGATTTATATCCACTGTTTCCTTAACAATTATCTGTTATTTATCATAGGCATCTTGGGACAAAACTTGGTGCCAATGCAAATGAGGCTGAGTCGAAATAAGCCAAGTCGTATTAAGTAACACAAAAATGCTTCTTTTACAAAACTCCAGTGAAAATAAATCATACTAATACTACAGTCTGCACATACATTGGTGGAATCGGTATAAAAATGCACTGCCTGCTCTCTCTTGAGCAAGAAAGGCAGTGTAAGGATTTGATTATTACTATACATCATGTTTATTATCACGTCGAAGCAGGTGGTGGTTTGATACCACTATTGACATAAGTTAAAGCCCTTACCATGGGTGAAGTCGGATCCAAGTGTTACACAGCAGTATATCACAGCAGAAAGTCGCACCAAAAAGGTTTTAGCATTATCTGTATGGAGAAATGTCATTGGGGGCACAGTCTGTGTTACTTGTCAGCTGTGCAGTTCCCTGTTTGCCTTATCTCCCTTCTTCTCTCGCTACAACTTCACTCCCCAGCAAGCCCCTGAGAAGTAAAATAGATCTCAAAGTCAAACACAAAAGATTTCCTAAAGGCAGGGGAAAGATAAACTACGACAGGTGGCTTTTTGGATTAGTCTTGTTTTGGGGAAGGGGAGGGCTGTGGGATCTGATAAACAAGCTATTTAAATGAAAAGGGGAGGTGGGGGGATAGATAAGGAGTGAGGATAATTTTGAAAGCAGTGATCTAGTTCTCAGCCCAGAGTGTATCAGAAAAGCTCCCCAACAATTCTTGCTCCGGTGCTCACACACATACACCTTATGCGGATGACAAGCTCCCTCTTTTTTCCCCCCCACACCTTCCTCGGATTTGTACAGGCTCACTGCTCCCAGTAATTCCATCTCCAACGTGTGTGTGTGTGCGCACATGCATGCGACCCTCCAAAGTCTGCCAAAGTTCTCCTTCTCACTGCCTTTCAAACTCATGTTTGCAAAACAGGAATGGATTTTTGATTTGATTACAGTTCTTTATTCGACGCAGGCTCACTCTTCTTTCAATTATCAGTTTGCACTGGAACATCATTTATGCCAAAGCATAACATTTAACATATTAAACCTCAATTACCAATTCTGTCAGTTAAAAATGATACCATGGTTTGAAAATTTAAGTTAAACTAATTGCGACTAAAAGGATTTGCCTCCGTGTTCCCATTCCGAGCTTGTTTGGTGTACTGAAAAGGATGAACGTCTCGTGGAAGTGATTATTTCGCCATCTGCTGTTGTTAGACACTTTGAAAAGTTCCATCTGCATTTGTGCTGGGAGGGAGGGGGAGGGTCTTTCTCCTGTATCATAAAGCAATTAAGCAGATCCTACTTGGTGGCACATAAATGTGAACTGCAGTATAGCTGCTGCCAGCGATATTGGCAAAATTAACGTAGTAACAACTTGATCTGTTTATTTATTTATTTATTTTTTTTTACATATAGTTCTCTTAATACAGTCTGTGTCCCCTCAGGAGTGGATGAGAAGGAGCTCCCCCCCAGCAGCAGTCAGGAGGTGGCAGAGGCTGAAGGTTTTGGAAAGCTTTACCCCAGCACCCAGCCCTCCCAACAACAAGACAAGCACAGCGATGAGGAGCAGGATCTCGCCTCTGGAGTAATCTCCAGAAAGGAGCTGGAGAAAGGACGGCTGTCAAGAGATGGTAAAGCTGAGCTTTTTAAGCAGTGTGGTGGCTCAGAGGTTTGCACTGTGTCCTCACAGCAACAAAGGTGCTGGATCCAAACTACCACCGTGCATTTTCTTTGTGGTGACCGTACTCTGCTTCCATTTACTTAGACATGAATGTTGCTATCAGGAAAGTGAACCTGACATTAGACTTTTCAAAACTAATTAAAAAAACAGGATAGAATAAGGTTATGGACATTCTTAGAATAATAATCCTTTACCACTGTACGAACATTGACTATATTAAGTTTAAAATATGGGAAAAAAATAACTTAAACAGCTGTTACAGTTTCCCTTCCCTCTCACATATATTCTTCTGTGTTGTGTGTTGCAAGAAGAATGGAAGCAGAAACAGTGATTTGTTTGAAATGCATATTAGAAAAATGTTGGCAGTTAGTGTGAACAGTAAGAGCCAACGTGGCTGAACACAAAGAGAGAAGTGCCAACTGCAGAAAATCAAACTTGACAAAAGAAAGCAATAGATCCGTAAGAGGAAGAGGAGCTTGTGCCAACAAGTTTAACACCATTACCTTTCCAAAACTAAAATCACTGAGGAGAGATGTAGAGTAGTTGTTTTTGCTTTGGAACAGTAAATTCTGCCGCCCGTAATTAGCTGCTGCCGGTCTTTACTGTCTTCTTGTGTTAGGACAGTGCCCAGTGTTGAATGCAAAAACGTCAATGACTGCTTGTCACCAGTGGTGGCAGTAAACCCCCAAAACAATTGTGAATTGCTACAAGCCACATTCAGACGGGATCACAGAGCAAAGTAGAGTAATGTAATCGTAACTGGATCATATCTCTGATACAGTGTCATCTGAAACCATTATATTTGTAAATGTTTCAACCACTTTGAAATCAAGCCAAGGAATATCAACCTCAAGTGACATTAGGTCCAAACCAACAGAACAGAGATTGTTGCTCAATATTTCATTGAGATCATTTCCTTTTGATTTTTCTCTTTTCTTCCTAACACAACGGATTTTCAGTAAAATAGCACTTGAATACAGTCTCTCATTCACGAGGTGTAAGTTGTCACTAATAGTGACTAACCTACAGAGAAATATTGCCTACCCATTTACTTCCCCACAGCTTTAAAGAGCCATTTTAGCGTCTTTCAGCTCATTGTTTTGGTTTTCATCACCCTGCAGCTCATTGCTTGTAAAAGAAGAGATTCTTTGATACGTTTTCATTATCACGTGTTCAAAACAATATGATACTGTCATTCAATAGTATCGAAAGAATCAGAATTATTTAAAAAAAAAAAAAAAAAAGATCTAGAAAGTTATGGCCATTGAAACGGGTATCCAGTATCGTTTTTTATGCAAGTATTGTTCTGGAATTAAAAATTCCGGTATTGTAACTACCTTACCGTACCAACACCTGAATCCACATTTGATGACGGTTGCATTTCTAACTTATTTCTTTCTCAAAAAATCCAACTTTTTTGTTCATGCATGTTTTCCATTCAAATGTCCAAGTCCTATCTAAAATGAACTGGCTGAAAGGTGTTGGGATCAAACGTGTAATCATCGCTTTAATGTTTGAGCACATCTCGTAGCCGAGTTCTTCAATCCACTCTGTCTTAAATAAAACATGGAGTGGATAGTATTGAGTTGCGATGACTTTGAATTTCGCTTTATGTAGGTATAGGTATGCTCTGTGATGCTCTGTTTTTGAAATGGACCGAGTTTTTTTTTCTTCTCCTCTCTTTTTAAAACAGAGATAAAAAGGATGTCTGTGTTTAAAAATTATGAACCGGGTGAGCCAACCTGCAGACTGTACGTGAAGAATATCGCAAAGCAAGTGGAAGAGAAAGTAGGTGCATTTATTGTACTTGACCCACTTATGTGTGTTTGTTGTCACTGGATATGATGCTTATTCTGGAGTTTTCATTTACTGCTTAAGACTGTTAAATGTCATCAGAATTTGTCCTATTAACTGTTGTTTTTCTCAGGTTTTGCTATAGGATGTAAAGTCCCAAACCGCACATTATCTCTACAATACAACAATAGAATCAATGAGTCATTCCTATTTATGCATTGACTGTTTATCCTATTTATTTCCAGGACCTGAAGTACATCTATGGGAGATACATCGACCCTTCGTCAGAGACCGAGAGAAACATGTATGTAAACTGCGTTCCTGGTGATCTTAACTTTATTTCTTATTGACATGGCTCACGCGTCACTTCACCTTATCCTATCTCAAAGAGCTATTTTCGAACTCTGGCAATTTGTCACTTTCCCCTGAGAGTTTTTAGTAATTCATGCTGACTATGTGTTGTGATATTAATAAGTATCTAACCTGACGTAGCGATCATGAGGGACATTTTATGTTCGTGCATCAGCAGTACTTCAAAATGAATATTCCACCTGAGTCATCAAACCAAGCTTATGTTGAGTAGAGCGCCAGACTCTCAACACAGATGTAGATGATGAAAAGCAAGATGCGACTGTGCCAAAGACACAAACTAAATTGTGCCTTTTTTCTGTATGTGTTTTTGTTTACTCAAGTTTGTTTGAGTGAATTCCCTATGAAATTTCTTATCTTACTTGTTCTACCTTGACCCAGAAGTCTGTAGATTTTCATTTCAACCAAGCACAACTCACAGCAGGCCTTGTAGAGATGCAGCGATATGCAAAATTCATGGCTCGATAGGTCTTGCAGTCAAAGTTTTAACCAGTGTTCACATTAAGACGGTTAAATTTAAAATTGCGTCTCTTTCTCTTTTTGTCCGAGCCCTCTAGACCAAAACAGGGTTTCTGTCATCCAAGAAGAAGCTTTTTCCAAAAGGTCTCCAGAGTATAGAAATCTTAAAACTATTAGACACTTTACTATTGAATTGTGACCTCTCTTTTTAAATGATGCAATGGAGTCTTTAGTGGATCATACCATATCAGGTATTCTAAAGAAGACAGTTGATGAGCCCGAAATGTGGCCTGCAACAAACTAGGTAATTTTTTAAAATTGCGTCTCTTTCTCTTTTTGTCCGAGCCCTCTAGACCAAAACAGGGTTTCTGTCATCCAAGAAGAAGCTTTTTCCAAAAGGTCTCCAGAGTATAGAAATCTTAAAACTATTAGACACTTTACTATTGAATTGTGACCTCTCTTTTTAAATGATGCAATGGAGTCTTTAGTGGAT